>NC_081366.1:3262500-3427500 GCF_030684315.1 Stegostoma tigrinum | reverse complement strand
AATCTACTGTAATTGGCTGCTTCTTGATATGATACTGATCGTCTGAATCAATTCTATTTATACACTGAACAGACAAAGTATTGGAAATAGTGGTGAGAGAAGGGATAATGTGGGTGGCTTAAGGCAGCCAAGTGTTGAAGGATAACGTTGTGAACTTTCATATTTCTGATCAGGCCCTGTCTCGAATGCCCCAGTGGTTGGAAGGATGGTGGGGGTGGTGTGGGGGGAGGGGAAATTTGTCAAGGAAAGGAGATTTTAGATTTTTGTACACCCACTTAGCAGGCAGTGACCCCTGCCCCCAAAACAAGATGGCAGCCATGATAGGTTGACAGTGGCAGTTGCAGGTCATGGCCAGCCCTGTGGGTGAGGAAGCTGAGATATTTCTGAAGGCACTGCTGTTAGGTTCGGAGTTTGCAACACTGATATTTGAAGAAAAATACCAAGATTGTCCGCATTCCTGTGAGAGGCACACCTGTGATTTTTTTTCGAGCAGTCTCCATACACAGGTTGCTTTAGATTTTATGAATTTGTTTTGAAGTGGACTTGTGGGTGTTTTGTTGAAATGCCACAGAATAGAGTCCCTACAGTGTGGAAGCAGACCATTCGGCTCTTTGAATCCACACCAACCTTGCAAAGACCATCCCACCCAGACCCAGCTCCCGACCCTACCCCTATAATGCTGCATATCCCATGGCTAATCCACTTAATCTACACCTGCCTGAACACTACGGGCAATTTCCCATGGCCGATCCACCTAGCCTGCACACCTTTGGACTGTGGGAGGAAACCGGAGCACCTGGAGGAAACCTACCCAGACTCGGGGAGAATGTGCAAACTCCACACAGACAGTCGCCCGAGGCTGGAATCGAACCTGGGTCCCTGCTGCTGGGAGGCAGAAGTGCTAACCACTGAGCCAGCATGCCACACAGAGCAATCCCACAAACAACGACAGCAGAAATGGTCAATCTATCTGAATGGTGCTCATTGAACAATGAATGTTATCAAGAATGATCAGGAGAACTCACAGTTGCCTTCTCAACATTGAAATTGTGGCATGGGGTGTATTGTGTCTATCTGGACAAGCAGGCAGCCCCTTGACTTGTTGTCTCATGTGGTAAATGGTGGGAAACCAGACTACTGTATTGGAAAGTCAAACAATAATACGTGCCTCATGTTGTGGTCCCTTCAGAGCATAAGGACTGCAGCAGTTCAAGAAGGCAGCTCACCATCACCTTCTCGAGGGCAACTACGGATATGCAAGAAATGCTGGCCCTGTCAGTGACGCTTATCTCCCATGAGTGAATAAAAAATATGTAAACACTCATTTGTCTTTTCTGAGAGGTTAGCAAACCTTTTTTTTAAACACAGACGACTGGATCATGTGGTATATGCGAGGCTGAGAGAGATGAATTTTTAATAAGTAAAGGAATCAAGGGCAATGGGGATAAGGCAAGAAAGTAGACTTGAGGATTATCAGGTCAGCCTGGGTCACACTGAATCGACCAATTTGATGGGCTGAATGGCCTACTTCAGCTCCCATGTCTTCTGGTCCAAATGTGAGACTTTCACCCAACCCTTCCATTTGTGTAGAGAAAGTAGGAACTGCAGATGCTGGAGAATCTGAGCTAACAAGGTGTAGACATGAATAAACACAGCAGGCCAAGCAGCATCAGAGGAGCAGGAAAGCTGATGTTTTGGGCCTAGAACCTTCTTCAATTCTTCAGTGCTTTTGGAGCGCTGCTCCTTCATCTGACAATGGAGCAGCACTTTGAAAGCTTGTAACTTCAAGACTCTAGGCCCGAAACGTCAGCCTCCCTGCTCCTCTGATGCTGCTTGGCCTGCAGTGCTCATTCATGTCTACACCTTGTTATCCCCTTCATTTGCGTATTTGGGTTTGTAAGGTTTCAAGTTCTGATTAAAAGGTCATTGATCTGTAGCATTAACTCTGTTTCTCAGTCCACAGATGCTGCCAGACCTGCTGAATTTCTCCAGCATTCTCTGCCCTTCATTTCAGATTTCCAACACCTGCAGCATTTTTACTTTTTGTGCAGCCTGCTAAAGCCTGTGAGGGAATTGGTCAGGAAATTAGGCAGAGGAGGAGGTGGACTGATTCTGCGAGCTTATATTTCAAGAAATGAGTACAGAAGAGGATAACGGCAGTTTCACGAGCATAGGTTGTTCCAAAGTTCCCCCTAACTAATGAGGTGTTCTTCCCAGAGCAATCAGACACTGACCGTATTGGCGGGATTCCAGAGCTGAGGTGTCACACTCCCTTTATTGAGTCAAGATTGACGAATAGGTCCAAGGCCACATGAATGACCATGCTGATTAAATTAAACATGCAGCAAACTAGGGCACAAGTCAAATCAAGTCGACTGCTCTGATGGCCCCACAGCAACAGAGTTCAGACCAGTCAATACCAGGAAGCACCCATTGTTCATTGTGTCTGTCCCATTCACCTTTCTTTGAACAACCAGAGTGGAAACAACAGCCTGAATGAAACAACCAGCTGATGGCCCCAATCCAAAACATAACAGGTGGAAAACACATCTTTGCTGCGTGATTTCATGTAGTATTTCCATTGTCAGCATTCACACTGGGACAGCTGGAGGCAGCATATAAAGTCAATAACACAATGATCAGGAAATAGTAACATTTAAATGTGAATGGCCCAGGATGTAGGAGGAGGAAGTTGGGGGTTGGGCATGTGGAAGTTTCAGGGCTCCATCTGATGTTGGCTTACTTTCTTGCGATAAATTGTTAAAAAGATCTCGTCGCGTAATTTTTTGAACCAGTTTGAAGCAAGTATCAGTAACGAAATGTGACTTTGGGATGTTGGTCATGAGAGGCCAGAATCCAAGAGGTTTATTAACAATACTTCAAGTGACAAAAGCTTTAAACCACTGCGCTGCACAAGTCAACTACATCCAAATTCCAGTGTTTACATAATCACCTAATCACCTCACCATCAAGGCTGCACTGGGATATGCACAATCACTACCTGCTGAGCCCCCATTTCCCTTCACTACCACATCCAAAGGCCAATTTTCCACAGCTGATAACCCACCCTCCTGCACTCAAAAGCTTCGGGCTTGGATATTATTAACAGATGCCATGGCGACAACCACAGAATGTTTGTGGTGGCCAGGATAGGCAGCTTCAAGGGCAAGTTGGATGAAGGAAGAGAAGGATGTGTTGATGAAGTAAGAGGAGGTTGGTCGGAAGCTTACTTAGTGCATGAACAGTGGTTAACTAGTCATAGAAATTGTCTCTTTAGAGTCTAACAGACAAGCCACGACACAAACATTCCTGCAAACAGAAGCAGCCTATCATCAAATCAATCAGAAAGCAATTGTACAGGAAATGATCACAGATGCAATTTAGGTATATTAAAAATTCCACTGTTACAATAAAGGCTTTTGATGTAGCAAGCACTTTCTGTAAATAATGCACTTACTACCTGAAACAGCTTCCCAATCATAGCTTGTTGGTTACGCCTTACAGATTGGCCAAACCATGGCCCTTTAATTCTGGTTGCAACATATTTACGGGAACAGGCGTAGGCCATTCACCCCTTTGAGCCACATTGTTGTTCAACAAGATCATGCTGGTCTTCTATTTCAACGCCGTTTTCCTGCATTAATCATATCACTAGAGTTTTAAAATGTAAAACGTAGGCCATTCAGCCCCTTGAGCCTGCTATGCCATGAATATGATCCTGGCTGAGCTCGTCTTGGCCCCAATTCTACTTTCCTGCCTGTTCCCCACAGCACTTAAACTCATTGTTAATTAAAAATCTGCCTCCCTCCTCAAATTTATTCAGTGTCCTGGCATCTGTCACACTCTGGGGCAGTGAATTTCACAGATACAGAAGTGATTTCTCTTCATAACAGTTTTCAATCTGCTACACCTTTGCTACTTTATCAATCTCCTTTAACATCTTACATACTTTGACGATATCTCCTCTCAGTCTATCGAATTTAGGCCTAAAATTGTTGATCATTTCTCAGAAGCCAAACCCCTCATCTCCAGAACTAATCTCATGAGCTTTCTCTGAACTGCCTCCAATGTCATTACATCTGTCCTCAAATATGAGGACCAAAACTGTACACAATGTTCCAGGTGAAGTCTCATCAATGCTTTGTACAGTTGCAGCAACACTTCACAACTTCCAGAAACAAAATCAAAAATTGTTGGAAAAGCTCAGCAGGTCAGGTCAGACCTGAAGAACCAGTTCTGAAGAAAGGTCACTGAACCTAAAATGGTTAAATAAAAACTAAAAGAACTGCAGATGCTGTAAATCACATAACTGCGTTCTGAGGAATGGTCACCAGACCTGAAACGTTAACTCTGTTTTTCCCTTCACAGATGCTGCCAGACCTGCTGAGCTTTTTCAGCAACTTTGTTTTTGTTCCTGAAATGGTTAACTCTGTTTCTCCCTTGGCAGATGCTTCCAGACCCACCGAGATTAAGCAGCAATTTCCAATTTTGTTTCTGATTTTCTCCCACTACTTTATACTTTATTTGTTTAAAAGTAAATGCCAAAATTCCATTTGCCTTCCTTGTTACCAGATGTACCAGTTTTTCTGCCGCTCACGCATGAGTACGCCCAGATCCCTCTGCATTGAGGCACTCTGAAATTTCTTTCCATTTAGGTAGTAGGTTGCTTTTCTATCAATGATGATGAGTTAAGGAAGAGTTTCGACCAACTTTCATTCAAAAAATAGTTCCCCTCAATATCCTCCACAATGACTGCAACACATGGACAAGGTGTAGCATCGAACCTGAGGCATGACACTCTTGGGTTGACAACTAACTCACCTGCAAAGTGGCACTGGGGTGTTGGTTCAGGTGATGCGCTCAAATTCTGCAGCAACAGATGGACTCAAGCCCTTTTCTCATTCATTTATGAGGCATGGGCATCACTGGCTGAGCTAACATTTATTGCCCGTTCCTAATTGCCCTTGGGAAGGTGGTGGTGAAGCACTATTGCACTGCTCTGTAGTCCATGGTGGGATAAAAACAGCACCCTTTATGCCAATAGGAACGGAAATCTGTGATTTTGGCCCACATGGGCAGGGAGACAGGGGAGAAAATTGAACACAAAAAGAATACAGAAAGAAGCAATAAATAAATAATTGCAACATAAACCTGCTCATCTTCACACCCAGACAGTAATATTAACAGGCAGCTACATACTCATCACAGTAAACTCCTGCAAGGCAGCAGATCACTCACAGAATTAATCCTAAATTGGGCTCATTCCAAAGGGATCTGAAGGGTGCTGTGATGCAGCAGTTGAATCATTCAGCACAAGAGATAATTCAAGCCATCATAATGGTCTTAGCAAAACATTCACTCTTTTCCTCCTTTCCCAGAACCATTTCTGTTCTATTGAATATTTACCTATCTGAAAACCGACAATAAAGCAAAACAAAACTACAGATGTTCGGTGACTTGGAAACACAGGAAGTGTTGGAGAAACTCAGCGAGCCTGGCAGAATCTGTGGAGCGAGAAGCAGTGCTAATGTTCCAAGGTCAGTAACAGGATCAAGGGTTCTCAGGAGAAGGCAGGAGAATGGGGTTGAAAAGCATAGCAGCCATGCTGCCCTCATTCTGCTCCTACATGTTATAGTCATATAGACCCTTCTTCAGTTCGAAAGATGAATATAATTCCTTTAAGATGGCTATGAACCTTCCCTACTTCTATTAGTGTCCAGTCGATTAATTTTCTGTCCCTTTGTAAACAATCTGTTTTCTTCACCCACCAGAGACAAGGAAAACACAGTTAAAGGAAAGAGTAACACATGGAAATGAGCATACTGGAGCTCATTTTGAAGTGTACATGATGAGCTGGGCCAGTTTGTATCATTCCCCAGCTTTTCTGGCTTTTAGCTTTCTGCACTAACCGTATCTAAACTCAGAATTCACTTGACACCAGGTTATGGTCCAACAGGTTTATCTGAAATCACATGCTTTCAGAGCGCTGTTTCTTTGTCAAGTCAGGCTGGACTATAACCTGGTGCCATGTTACTTGGCCTTGACCTTGTCCACCCAATCCAACACTGGCACCTCTACACCATATGTAAACTGAGCTATGCTATGTGTTGGAAAAAGGTAAAGTTACCACAGCCCCCACTTTCTCATTACAGAGGCAATTGGGAGTGGGATGCTGAAAATGCATGATCAACCATGATCATACTGAATGGTGGTGCAGGCTTGAAGGGCCGAATGGCCTACTCCTGCACTTAATTTCCCTGCTTGTATGACAGAGACGACTGGTGTTGGTTTAACCTAAGGGGTCACCATCCGTCACGTCAGGAAATAGGTTAAGAAGGTATGCCCTTCACGATCACCTGAGCGGGTGTGGGAATTGAACTCACTCTGTTGGCAATATGTTGCACCACAAGCCAGCAAACTGATCTGTACGAAGAGATTGGAGAACAAGTCTGAACATTATCAGCTGAATACCATACTGTGCAGAGATAGAATCTATTGAGTACTGTACTGAAACATTCTGATTTGTGAAATAATGAGAAGCAGTGGTGTTGTGGCCATGTCACTGGACTAAATTCAGAGGTCCAGGTTAATTTTCATAGGCCATGACTTGAAGTCCCAGTGTGGCAATTGGTGAAATTTGAATTCAGTAAAATATGGAATAAATAGCTAGCCTAATGGCAACTATTATTCATTGTTATCAAAAGCCATGTGGTTCACCCATTAACTTTAGAGAAGGAACTCTGCCATGCTCTGGGTGGCACAGTGGCTCAGTGGTTAGCAATGCTGCCTCACAGCGCCAAGGACCTGGGTTCGATTCCACCCTCGGGCGACTCTTTGTGTGGAATTTGCATGTTCTCCCTGTGTCTGCATGAGTTTCCTTTGGTTTCTCGGGTTTCCTCCCACAGATGTGCAGGCTAGGTGGATTAGCCATGCTAAATTGCCCTTGGACATGTGTAGCTTAGGGTTATAGGGGGATGGGTGGTGGTCTGAGGGTTGGTGTGGACTTGTTGGGCGAAGCTTTCAAAGGCGCAGCACAACAAATGTGTCTTTCTCCCTTAAATATATCTGGCAGCGTCAAGCAACAATAGTGATGGGCATCGACACTATAGGGATCCTTCCCAGGTTTGGCCTACATGTGATTCCACATCCACAGCAATGGGGTTGCCCCTTATAACCTATGACCTGGCCCGGAAAACTAATCATTTCAGGTACATTTAGGAATGGGTAACAAATGCTGGCTTCGGCAGCAGTGCCAACATGCTCATACTAAAACTAAGCACAAATCCACGTAACTTGATAAAGAAGTATCACCACCTGAAGACATGGGAAGCTTCAGTCCTGCACATCAAAGGAGCAGCAGCAACATTCATGCCGTTGCTCAGGAGGGCTGACAGTTAGTCTAAAGTTGGTCAATGATTTATCTTCAGGTTCAATACAAATATTTAAAATAAACAAATCAGATTACACGTCATCTGAAAAACAATCAGGTGGCAGCTGGCATGGCCTGTTGTTTGGACTTACATATCGGGGATGGTTACATTGTAATTGCAGCAAGCAGGTTAGACCAGGGGATTATTGGCGAGTGGGAAGCTGTGTGTGCACATTTTTCTGTGTAATCTGTTCAAATGCAATGGTGTAGATTCTTCTACTCGGGTGATATTTCTTGTCACTCTGAAGCACTTTCACCACAACTGTGGGGACCACAAACGCAAAACATCCTGCAGGCCTGCCGAAGGAACAATTCTGTGGGCTGAAGCTGACTCCCAACTAAGTGTCAGCCAGATTCCCTGGTGGATAGGATTTAAAAATGGTAGCAAACTGTCGATTTTCCAGCACTGTCTTGGAAACCCCATGAGTCAGATGGACATTAATCTCTTGAACCTTGTCAACATGATAAATCAGGAGGTGAAATATTTGAGATTTAGAACAAAATTTGAACACTCTTGTTAATAAGTCTGCAAATTGTTTGAAAAAAAAACCTGATGATGACGAGAGTAAGGCATGACTGTTTGAGGCAGATGTGTTAAAACCGTTAGGAACATGTTGCTGGGTGTGTTGAATGGATACAAGCCAGACCTGAGCTAGAGGTGTGGGAGCTGATGGAAGAGACCAGTAACACTGGCTGGTTCCCAGGGATGTCATTGATGTGGGTGTGGCTTTATCTCCAACTGTCTTTTCTTTTACCTGATAGGGCAATGCTTCTACTATCTCCCACAATGTTAGAGACTGAAAGTGAATATTATGGTCTTGAAGAATCCAATAAACACTTATTGCAAGTAACTATTACGTACAAACATTTTATTCCTCAGACTCAGGTGTTTGGGCTAATCTAGAGAACTGAGGAGCCTGCTTCCAGTAGAGTGTCATGCTTCAAGTGTCCTGAGGTAAGATAGAGTTTGAGATGTTAAATCCTCAGGACACATGCTCAAATTCAATGCTGAAATCATTAGCAGAGCTTTCAAAGACGCGGTACAACAAATGTGCCTTTCTCCATAAAATATACCTGGCAAAGTGTCAAGTAACAATGGAAACAGAGATTAGAAAGTAGTTGCTGCGATGGGGAACAAAGCAAACATTCCCCCATTTGTTGCCTTACGATGAGTTTCCTGTCACTGCTGTGAGTGGAGTATTCAGCAACAGCAGTCCTCATGTCAATCATTTCCTCCCAAACCCCATTGCCTTCAGACTCATTCTGGCTGCAAAGTCATCAGGTGCCTTTGGAACATTTGCCCTGCTCAAGTTGAGGCAATCTGCAAGCTATTTGACTGTGGAGGTCATCAGAACTGTGCCCACTTTCCAGCATGACTCACTGGACACTGGGGAGCCTTGGCTGGTTTTATCTTCACTCTTTACCCTGAGATTTTTGAGGATTATTGCTGCATCCTTGCTCCTGTCTCGGATAAAACGAACTGATCCTTGACCCCGGGGGTTGGAGTTGTGCCATGGTCTGGGGCTTAAACAGAATCTGATCTCCCTTTTGTGCCTGAATAATGGTGCTGCAACTGTTTGGAGATGCCAACCACTCTGGTACAAAACACTGACAATAGGGGTAGGAGTAGGCCATTCAGCCCTTCTACCATTCACTAGCATCATGGCTGATCATCCAACTCAATTCCCTGTCCCTCCATACCCTTCAATCCTTTATCTAACACCTTCTTGAAAACATTCAAGCAAAATTTGCATGCACCTGTCATGATTTCGCCCTTGCACACGGCAGCCACTGAGGTCACTTTGAAGTGATGCTATTAACTTATGGGATATGGGGATAGAATCTGATTGAGGTGCACAGCTTTAGGAGACGCATAGACAGAGTAGATTGTTAGAATCTTTTCCCCTCGACAGACATGTCTAAGACTGAAGGGTACAAGTCTAAGGTGAGGAGCAGGTGGTTTAGAAGAGATCTGAGAAAAAAATGCTTTTCATCCAGAGGGTGGCAGATATATGGAACAAACTACCTGAGAGAGTGATGGAGATGGGTACCCGTAACATTTAGGGACCATCTGAATGAGCGCTTAAAATGCCAGGGCCAGTTGACTATGTATCAAGTGCAGGTAATGGGATCGGTTTTTGTTGGTCAACATCGACATGATGGGCCAGAGGGCCTGCTTCTATGCTGTATGACTCTACGACCAACAACTCAAATTGGCAAGCCCATATGGTTTTGTATTGGGAATTGTTTTGGGGTGCTCAGGGGCATCATATCCAAACACACGGAGATGAACATAAGCTTGTACTATTGAAAGAAAATTAGGCATCCTCCTTCAACCATGTTTCCTCTTGAAGTCATATTGTACCTTCCAGAATTAATTCAGCTCCAGAAGTTTGAAGTCACAGAGTCATTACAGTGCAGAAAAAGGTCATTCAGTCCCTTGTGCCTGCACAGTTCTATTACTTTGGGCCAATCTCCTGCCTGTTCCCCAAAGTCCCACACACCATTACTAGTGAAATTAGCAGCCTACCTCCACCTCATTCTGAGGCCATACTAGCACTCAGGGGTCTGAAGCAGAAGAATAATTAGTCCCTAACCTCCGCCAACCTCCTCCGTACCCCGACAATGCTGTAAATTGATTTACATTTGCTCCTGAATAAAACTGCAGTGTTCTAACCCACAGCAAAGGTAAATCATTTTGAAGCCTATTCAGCATGAGGCCACAAATCCTGACCCAAGCCTGTGCAACCACTACATTTAGCTCAAGGCAAGCATACAACTTTTAACTGTTTCACTGCTGAAAATTTTGGATTTTCTTTCTCTTGTAAAAATGGCCTCATGACTGTAATTATGATCCATCTCTTTTCCAGAGTTTATCTGCCTTATGTTTTACAAGGTGCACCGCACTACTTCCACAAATCTTCACCTTTGGTTCACTATAATTATGAGGTTTTCCTACTCAGCAATCCCAAAGTTTAGCTTCTTTCTCATTTTGAATTCAAACAGCAGCAAGCTTGTTGAAACTCATCCACACATCAATTCATACCTGCAGGCAGCTTCATACTTAAGCTCTGTCTCTCCAGCTCAAAGCATCTCATCAAAGCTGAAAACCTGGGCTCTCACAGTTCACTGAAAGTAGCCTCCAGAAAAAAAACTACCTTTCCTGCATCCAAGATGTTTTGAGCAGCACAATGAGTTTATAGCCTTGTCATATCCTCCTGTTGGTCACAGTGTTCTGCAGTATCATAGAATTCCTACAGTGTGGAAACAGGCCCTTCGACCCAAGAAGTCCACACTGAGCCTCAGAGCATCCCACTCAGACACATCCCTTGATAACTCACCGAAGCTATACATTCCTCCACACTACGAGCAATTTAGCATGGCCGATCCACCTAACCCGCACATCTTTGGACTGTGGAAGGAAACTGATGCACCCAGAGGAAACCCACGCAGGCACAGGGAGAATGTGCAAACTCCACACAGACAGTTGTCCGAGGGTGGAACTGAACCCGGGCCCCTGGTGCTGTGAAGCTGCACTGCTAACCACTGAGCCACCGTGCCATGCCCCCTCAGCTGTAGGAAGGGTAGCTTTTTTTTTTCTGGAGGCTGCTTTCAGTGAATTGTGAGAGCTCAGTTTTTCAGCTTTGTATCCTTCCTTAGGGAAGCATTTTACAGAAACCTACCAAATTCTTGAACAGGCAGGGTAAATCCAGGCAGAATGTTCCCAATGCCTGGGGATTCCAGGACCAGGGATCACTGTCTATTGATGCTGGGGAAGGCCATTTAGGGCTGGGATGAGGAAAAATATCTTCACCCAGACAGTAGTGAGCCTGTGGAAGTCTCAACATTGAATGTTTTCAAGAAAGAGTTTGATACAAATCTTTGAGCTAAAGGGATCAAAGCGCACTAGGAGAAAGCGGGAATTGGAGCCTGAATCAGCCATGATCACATTGAATGATGGAGCAGGTGAGAAAAGTTGAATGGCCTATTACTTATCTCAAGTGCAGAGACATGTTTGCGTACCAGGGTCAGAAACACTTCCATAGCAAGGCTGCAAAATGGGAAATTCTGGATGGGGCTCTCCCATTGGCTCCAGGACCCCAACATCAAAATCAAATGAGAGTTCTGTGCGGTTCTGAAGAAGGATCATTGGATCTGAAATGTTAACTCTGTTTTCTCTCCACAAACACTGCCCGATCTGCTGAGTTTTCCTTGCAATTTCTGATTTTGTTTCTAATTTCCATCATCCACAGCGTTTTCAGCATTTTTTTTTGGAGGTCCCGTACATTCTAGTTGCCAAACAGGTTTTCCCAGAGGCTGCGTGCTCTGAGGGCAATGCCCTGTTAAAGCTGGTGAAGAGACTGGAGGCTCTATTGACCCACTCAGAGGACTGAGCTCAGGTGCCTCAGGGCATGCTGTATGAGGGAGTAGTCTCTGTCTCAGCTCTGAAGATGCCAGGGGTGTAGCACAATGGGGGCTGCTTCATTTTTACAGGGGGAAAGGTGTAAGACACCATGGGAAAGAAGGGAAATACTGATACCCTGTTGGTTACTTTTCTATCTTGTGATTGTTTCTTTAGGCAAATCATCGGCAGGCTCAGAAAGCTATCACTAACTAGTAAATTTGCCCCTGAGTAGCAATGCCTTGAGGAGATCTGGGGTATGACTGAATTTGGAAACTCCAATCCTCTCCTCATCCACAGACAGAGGTATATGATAGACAGGAAAAGCTGCCAACTCTAGGTCCGCATGTGCCCCCTGCTAGCTGTTTCCTCTGTTCCCCTAGGCCTTTTCCTCTCCACCTGTTTAAAGAAGAAATGAATGGGTTAAAATGCCTGAAACATGATAAAGAACGGCAAATGCTGAAACTCTAAAATAACAACAGGAACAAATGGAGAGCCTCAACAGGACTGGCAGCATCTGTGGAGAGAGAAATGTTTCAGTCGTGGCCCTTCTGCAGAATGGTCAGGGCAGTTCGGAAGAGTCACAGAACTTGAATTATTACCTCTGTTTCTCTCTCTATGGATGCTGTCAGGCCTGCAGGGTTTCTCCAGCAGCTTTTGTAAGCACCAACCACACTGTGATCAGTTTGGATTCATGTATGGACCAGACCAGGTCATTTCCTTTCCCTATGTTCTGAGACTATACTCTTTGTAGGGATTGTAACAAGGTCAGCAAGGTGGGCTTCACCGAATAGAGTTTTCTGACTGGGGCTGTTAACCTGGACTGATCAGGGAGCCCTGGCTGAGAGATAAGAACAAGAGTGTCACATATCTCTGTTCACTCTAAGGGAGCTGGATCAGTGTCAAGGGCTCTCCAAGCATAAGTAAAGGGTGGCTTGGTGATACTGATATCGGCCCCTTTGGAGTTATTTCACCCTCTGGTCCTGGACTCTTCGATGAGGGGAAACGTCCTCTCAGCACTGTCAAACCCCTTCAGAATCTTATATGCTTCAATGAGATCACCTCTCGTTCTTCCGTTTTAACTTAGTAGCAACCTGGTGGATCCTTAGCCGCCCTCTGTCCTGGAAAGCTATTCAGTTTAAAGGCAGTTAAGGAGGGCCAACAAATGTAGAATTTCGAGCAACACCCGCATCCCATTAAAAAGGCATTGCAGGTTTACTGTTCGAAATATTGTCAAAGTAAGGCAAAGAGAATGTAAGAGCTGAAACATGATCAGTCTTCTTGGAATAGTACGTCATTTAAATCTGAAGTCATACACAATCAGAGTATAATTAAGAGGTTAATCCCACGAACTGACATGTAGAAAACAATTTAAGTACAAATTAAAAGCCATTTTGCTTCAGACAGTAAAGCCTGCTTTATTTATTCCATTTTGAAGACTCAGAAGGTTAAAATAATCTCAATAGAGAATTTAGTTCAGCCTACTGTATTATTAAAAGGCTTCCTTTGTCATCGTAAAGAAAACAAAATATAAAAATACTCTCGAGGGACGTATTCATTGACAAATATTAAAAATATAATGAGCCATTTTATAGGTTGCTTCCAATGATTTGAATTGACTGGTGCGTTCAGCCTGATTGGTAACAGTCCAACAGAGCTGTGTTTATGTTGTTTGATGTGGAGGTGCTGGTGTTGGGCTGGGGTGGACAAGGTCAAAAATCAAATGACACCAGGCTATAGTCCAACAGGTTTATTTGAAACCACAAGCTTTCGGAGCGTTGTTCCTCCTGTTGTGTAGTGAGAGAGGAAACATCAAGACATGGAATTTACAAGTAAAAGATCAAAAAATCATACAACTGATGTGGATATATCCTATAAGCTGAAAATGGCTGGCTGACTCCTTCCTGTTAAACTTTTAATCAGTTAGAAAGGATTTGCAGGTTTCGATTAGTTAAAATGCAAATCCAAGAATTTCTTTCAAGTCACAGGTAATGATAGGTTTTATCAATGCGTACAAGAGGTGAACTCTCAGGTCAGAAAATGGAAGATAGCAAGAACCTCCACCACATCTGTGTGGTGATAGAGTGTCCATTCCTGGACATCCCAATGTCCTCCTACTTCATGGGTCGCAAATATCCCCCTCTGTTGATCCAAAATGCCCCCATCCGTATCTCTTGCATTTCCCACATTTCTTCCCTCAGATTCCCTCCCCCCAACAAAAATAAGGACAGAGTACCCCTGATATCATCTCACCAACCTTCACATCCAGCCCATCGTCCTCCACCACTCACGCCACCTACAATCCGACCCTACCACCAAAGAGATATATCCCTCTCCACTTCTATTTGCCTTTTGTAGGGATCCTGCTCACTCCATAACTCCCTCAGCCACTCCACTTTCCCCCCCAACCCCACCACCCTCAGTACTTTTCCCTACAACCACAGGAGGTGCTACACCTGCCCAGACACTGCACCCTTGCCTCCATCCAAGGTCCCATACAAACTTTCCAAATCCGACAGGGTTCACCTGTACATCCTCCAACCTGGACGACTATATCCATTGCTCCTGATGTGGCCTCCTCTGCATCTGTGAGACCAAGCGCAGACTCAGTGACAGATTCATGGAGCATCTGCACTCTGTACGCTATAATCAACAACACCTTCTGGTTGCCAACCATTTTAACTCTCCCTCCGACTCCCTGGGTGGTACACCCATCCTGGGCTTCCTCCAGTGTCACAATGACACCATATGCAAACTGGAGGAACAACACCTCATATTCCACCTCAGGAGCCTAGAGCCCAATGGCCTCAACAAGAATTCACCAGTTTTAAAATCCCTCCACCCCTGGCGTCATGCCATGGCCAACCCACCCTCTCATCCCTGCCTCCTTGACCTGCTATTACTTGTTTATCTTCTTTCCCACTTATTCGACCCACCCTTCACACTGACTAATCTCCACTATCCCATACCCAACATCCTAATACCGGGCCACCTAACCTCCCCCAGCCCCATCCCTCCTCCCTCTGTTTATTTCCCAGCTCCCTTCTCCCTCCCCAGTCCTGATGAAGGGCTTAAACCTGGAACACCGACTTCCCCGCTCCTCTGATGCTATCTGACCTGCTGAGTTCCTCCAGCTTCACACTATGTTGACTCAGGTCAGACAATGCATTTTAGGTGTGAGGCCTTGTTTCGGATCTGTCTGTGTTTTAACCTGGAGTCAGACTGTTTTTATTTTCAAAGCAAAAATTTATAAAATGCCCCATTGATTGACTGTGCGTACAAGTTGTATGCTTTTTGAACAAAATAGATTGTATCTGCAAATTCACCCCATAGGTTTCAATGCATGTGTATGCACGCATGTGAATTTGTGTGTGTGTGTGTGTGTGTGTGTGAGTGAAAGACAGTGTATGTGTGTGAGAGAGTATGTGTGTGTGTGTGCGTGAGTATATATGTGTTAGAGACTGTGTGTGTGTGTGTGTGTGTGTGTGTGTGTGTGGGCGAAAGAGAGTGTACATGTGTGAGACAGAGTGTGTGCATTTGTGTGTGTGGTGTGTGTGACAGTATATATGTGTTAGAGACTGTGTATGCGTGTGAGCGTGTGTGTGTGTGGGTGTGTGTGTGTGTGAGTATATATGTGTTAGAGACTGTGTGTATTTGTGTGTGTGTGCGCGTGTGTGTGTGTGTGTGTGTGGGCGAAAGAGAGTGTACGTGTATGAGACAGAGTGTGTGCATTTGTGTGTGTGTGTGTGTGTGTGAGAAACGGTGTCCCAATGACAGCCTCCAATGCTCTCTGAGTAGATTTCCACTGATGAAAAAATGCCCCTCACCCACATCTTAAATGGGAGCTCCATTATTTTTAATATGTGGCCCACAATGCTTGCCTCTCCCACAAGGCAAAACATCTGCTTAGCATTCAGCCTGTTAACTTCTGTCTGGTCATTATATGTTTCAATAAACATACAGGCCAAAGTCAAAGGGTCAGAATCCTCTTTGCTTGCAGGGTGATATTTCGATTATACAGAAATATAGAAAATAGGCCATTTGACTCTGTGCCTGCTCCACCATTCAATATGATTGGGGTTGTCATCCCCCGTTCCCACTCTTCCCCATACCTTTTGCTCCCTTCAGCTCTAAGAACGATATCTCTCTCCTTCTTGAAAACATTGAATGTTTTGGCTTGAACCACTTTCTGCAACAGAAAATGTGACAGGCTCACTACATTCTAGGTGTCTCTTGTTTGTGCATCAGTCCTGCCACCCCAGGTTGTAGGCTGTGAAACCTTTACTGGTCTCCCTTCATCACCAGTGAAGGAAACCAAAGCGGTACACATTGCTCCAGGCATGGTCTCGCTAAGGCTCTTGCAATTGAAGCAAGCATTTTTTTTTGGATGAACATGTCGCCTCAAAGCTTGTTTACCTCATCGATTGTGAACCCACAGCTGCAGCTGCTACATTGCAGGCTGCCCCCATCCAGTGGCCTGTCATAGAATCCATGGACAGACCACCATGAAACGACAGCTAGCAATCAAATGGACGAAACTGAATAAAGCAGGTAGTTCTGGCTGAGGTCAGCAGAGCTGGATACCACAACAAGGCTCAGGGGTAACCACAAACAAAGTAAACATGTGTCACATGCACTTTATCACGAGAATGGCTTATACCTTTTTGGGGCTTTGTTGCCTGAATATCCATCCCTTGTAGGTTACACTGGAGTCTCCAAAAATTAAGGATGAATCCAGGGAAATGTAATGAGCACCCAGCAGGAGAAAATCCATCAGGATATTTCCAAATATTTTCCTTTCTACTTACTGACTATCAAAGTGTGGAGATTGGAACAATGCTACCATTTGGCCCATTGTGCTTGTGCCTGCTCTTTATGAGAGCAATCCAGCTAATCCCACACTCCTCCTTTTCTTCCAAAGACCCTGGAAATGGTATTTCAAGTGTTTATCCAGTTCCTTTTGCATTCTATTTAATGTTCCCACTGGTTTCTCAGACAGCACGTTCCAGATCATTGCATATTACAAGGTTCAAGAACTAGTTTTCTCAACAGTACCATTTGGGCAATTAATTCTTTAAGCAGCTCTAATGTCATGTTAAAGGTTTTTCTTGGCCCTCTAAAAATTCCAAAGTATGATGACCTCAATTGGATTTTGAGTCAATTTGAGAAGCAGTGGTGGTGGATTCATAATCTGGAAACATTTCCCACCTCTGATGTAATCACGTCCCTATGATTTGACCACCACAAATTCTTTTATCGTGTCGAATTCTGTCAACGCAATATTGAAGATCAGGTTCAAAAACTGGCTTATGACCATAACATTTAATACTCAGACTTGTCTTGCCAATGAAGGCTGAATGCATTAATTTGCGGTGTTATTATTTGACTAATAAACCGTTTGACATTCTGATTAGCAATGGTTGCACTTACTGTGTGATCAGTCATGATGTAGTTTTGTACAAGCTGTGGCTCAGTGAATAAGAATACCATGTCATACATCACTGAGGGGTAAAGATTACAAAGGTGGCTGATCAGTGAAGGGGCTTTTGCAAGACAGAAGAAAGAATTTAATCAGAAAAGACTGTTTCGACGCATGACATACATTTGGCAAATGCAATTTAAGAGGATGTGCCTTGAGGAGAAAATGAAGTTGAGAATATAAACGGATAAGAAAGCAGGAGAAAGTGCAATGGGACGACAGACGTCCATCTTAACAGGCCATTCCATTAACCTGTGATTGCAGGTAAATAAACTTACAAAAAGACATGTCACAATTTGGTGTTGAAACAGGGGGAAAACAAGAAGGGGCAAATGGAGAAAAAGATGGAAAAGATGAGAGAAAAAAACACATAAAGATTAAAAAAGAAAGTGATAAAGAGAGAGTGAGTGTGACGTACAGCCAATGTAAGCAATCACAGAATCTTACTGTTCAAAAAATGTCCTTCTGTACATTGGATCTGTACTGACAAAAGATTCGTAAACCTACATCAGTCCCACTTGCCAAATCCTTAAAAACAAAACCCCATCTTTGATTTGCTAGCATTGAACAAGGTAATCTAACTTTGAAGAAGACATTCTGTGAAAGAGTCATACTGGATCAGAAGTATGAACTCTGCTTCTCTCTCCACTGACAATACTGGTCTGAGGAGTTTCTCTAGCTCTTTCTGAGTTTATTTCCAATCTTGAGATTGACTTTGATTTATTGTTGTCGAATGTATCAAGATACAGTGAGAAGTGTTGTTCTGCATGCGATGCAGGCAGATCATACTATACAAGATGCATCAAGGTAGCAGAACAGAGTGCAGAATGCAGTGTTACAGCTGCAGAGAAGATGCAGACAGAGAGATCAGCATTAGCATTTGAGAGGTCCATTCAAAAGTCTGATAACAGCAGGGAAGAAGCTGTTCATTGTGTACTAAAACTTCTTTATCTTCTGCCTGACAGAAGAGGGTGGAAGTACAACTAGGGTGGGGACAGTGTTTTATTATGTTGTTTGCTTTCCCGAGGCATCAGCAAGTTTAGATGGAGTCAATCAATGGAAGAAATAACAAGGTGTAGAGCTGGATGAACACAGCAGGCCAAGCAGCATCCGAGGAGCAGGAAAGCCAACGTTTCGGGTCTGGACCCTTCTTCAGGAACTGGGGAGGGGAAGGGGATTCTGAAATAAATAGGGAGCGAGGGGGAGGCAGATAGAAGTTGGATACAGGAGAAGATAGGTGGAGAGGAGACAGACAGGTCAAAGAGGCAGGGATGGAGCCAGTAGAGGTGAGTGTAGGTGGGGAGGTAGGGAGGGGATAGGTCTGTCCAGGGAAGATGGACAGGTCCAGGAGGCGGGATGAGGCTAGTAGGTAGGAGATAGGGTTGGGACTTGAGGTAGGAGGAGGGGGTAGATGGGAGGGAAGACAGGTTACGGAGGCGGCCAGGCGCCAACTCTCTGACACCTCCTTCTACCACCCCCTTCATCATGACCCCACGCCCGACCACCAAACCATCATCTCCCAAGCCATCCACAAACTCATCATCACGGGTGACCTCCCACCCACAGCCTCCAAAGGTGCTGTCTAGGTAGCTATGGGAGTCGGTGGGCTTGAAATGGATATCGGTTTCCAAGTGGTGGCCAGAAATAGAGACAGCGAGGTCCAGGAAGGTGAGGTAGGTGTTAGAGATGGTCCAGGTGAACTTAAGGTTGGGGTGGAAGGTGTTAGTGAAGTGGATGAACTGTTCAAGTTCCTTGTGGGAGCATGAGGCAACGGTGATATAGTCATTGTTGTAACGGAGGAAGAGGTGGGGTTTAGGGCCAGTGTAGCTATGGAAGAGGGATTGCTCCACGTAACCTACAAAGAGGCAGGCATAACTTGGGCCCATGCAGGTACCAATGGCCAACCCCTTTGCCTAGAGGAAGTGGGAGGAATTGAAAGAAAAGTTGGGGGTGAGGGCAAGTTCAGCTAGGCAGATGCGAGTGTTAAAGGAGGGGGACTGGTCAGGCCTGTGGGACAGCAAGAAGCGAAGGGCCTTTACGCCAATTGCATGGGGAATGTCGGTGTCTCGGGACTGGATGTTCATGGCAAAGATGAGGTGTTGGGGACCAGGGAATTGGAAGTTTTGGAGGAGGTAGAGGGCATGGGTGGTATCACTGAAGTAGGTATGGAGTTCCTGGACCAAGAGGGAGAAAATGGAGTAGAGATAGGTGGAGATTAGTTCAGTAGGGCAGGAGCAGATGGAAACAATGGGTTCACCAGGGAAGGCAGGTTTGTGGGTTTTGGGAAGGAGATTGAAGTGGGCGGTGCAGGGTTGGGAAATGATGAGTTTGGAGGCTGTGGGTGGGAGGTCACCCGAGATGATGAGTTTGTGGATGGCTTGGGAGATGATGGTTTGGTGGTCGGGCGTGGGGTCATGATGAAGGGGGTGGTAGGAGGAGGTGTTGGAGAGTTGGCGCCTGGCCGCCTCCGTAACCTGTCTTTCCTCCCATCTACCCCCTCCTCCTACCTCAAGTCCCAACCCTATCTCCTACCTACTAGCCTCATCCCGCCTCCTTGACCTGTCCATCTTCCCTGGACTGATCTTTTCCCTCCCTAACTCCCTACTTACACTCGTCTTTACTGGCTCCATCCCCGCCTCTTTGGCCTGTTTGTCTCCTCTCCACCTAACTTCTCCTCTAACCATCTTCTATCCGCCTCCCCCTCTCACCCTATTTATTTCAGATCCTCCTTCCTCACCCCATTTCCGAAGAAGGGTCTAGGTCTGAAACGTCAGCTTTCCTGCTCCTCTGATGCTGCTTGGCCTGCTGTGTTCATCCAGCTCTACACCTTGTTATCTCAGATTCTCCAGCATCTGCAGTTCCCACTGTCTCTCTCATTCAATGGAAGTCTGGTTTGCATGATAGACTAGGCTGTGTTCATGACCCTCTGTAGTTTCTTTCGGTGTTGGGAAGAGCAATTGCCATACCACACTGGGATGCATCCAGACAGTATGCCTTCTATGGGGCATCTATAAAAATTGGTAAGAATCTGCAGTATTTTACTTTTAACTCTGGCGAGAGAGGCAATTCTCTGCATATTGGTCAATATTCTTGATGAATATGCTGGCTTGATGAGTGAATGTGATTATACATATATTTCCTAATTCCTTATTCCCTTTCCGAACATGCCTCTGCTGGCTTGTGCTATTTATAATTGTGGAAAGTGCAGACTACACAGGGGGTTGGCGGAGAGGGTTTGATTTCACTGAGGAACATGCACCAGGAGAACCAGAACTGTGCCCCAGGTGTGCGTGTGAGCTTCGGCACAAAAATAGAGTTGAGAACACTTGCTAGGGAATTAACAAATTATGGAAATACAGACATCCTTCCTGTGCCATCAAAGCATTGCACAGCTTCGTAGTGTGTTCCTATCTCCCCATGCTCTCCAATATGGCCTGTTCCTTAATTATGGATACATATCTACAGTTCCAACCCAAAATTGCGCTCCAACTCTTGAAAATCATTTGGGTTCTTGGCTTTACAAATAAAAGCATGTCAATACATTATCAAGGAAGCAGTGCTAAATTCCTTGTTGGGCCCCAGCTGGAGTATTGTGTTCAGTACAGGCATTACCCTTCAGGAAGGATATTAAAACCCAAGAGATAATGCAGAAGGAGAATTTCCCAAATGATAGCAGCCATGAGGGATGGCAGCCACCTGAGGGATCAGAGGAGCTGGGATTGTTCTCCTTCCAGCAGAGATGGATGCAGGGCAACACAATATAACTCATCAAAATCCCCCTCCCATTCCTCAGACAACGTGTCCATCCTGGGCTTCCTGCAGTGCCACAATGATGCCACTCAAAGGTTGCAGGAACAGCAACTCATATTCCGCTTGGGAACCCTGCAGCCCAATGGTATCAATGTGGACTTCACAAGCTTCAAAATCTCCCCTTCCCCCACAGTATCCCAAAACCAGCCCAGCTCGTCCCCGCCTCCCTAACCTGTCCTTCCTCCCGCCTATCTCCACCTCAAGCTCCACCCCCATCTCCTACCTACTAACTTCATCCCGCCCCCTTGGCCTGTCCATCCTCCCTGGACTGACCTCTCTCCTCCCTACCTCCCCACCTACACTCACCTTTACTGGCTCCATCCCTGCCTCTTTGACCTGTCTGTCTCCTCTCCACCTATCCTCTCCTCTATCCATCTTCTATCCACCTCCCCCTCTCTCCCTATTTATTTCAGAACCCCCTTCCCCTCCCCCATTGCTGAAGAAGGGTCTCAGGCTGAAACATCAGCTTTCCTGCTCCTCTGATGCTGCTTGGCCTGCTGTATTCATCCAGCTCTCCACCTTGTTATCTGAGATACTCCAGCACCTGCAGTTCCTAATATCTCTCATCAAAATCATGTTTAGTTTTGCAAACATAAAATAGGTCCATTTCTACTGACCGTAATTAAGGAATTAAGGTTGGGTTGACTTAGGTTTTGGCTCGAAAGAAGTGTACAAAATTATCAGAGGTATCGATAGGGTAGACAGCCAGAGACTTTTTCTGAGGGTGGAGGAATAGTTTTAAAGTGAGTGGAGGTAGATACAGGGGAGATGTCAGAGATAGGCTCTTCACTCAGAGAGTGGTTGGGGCGTGGAATACATTGCCGGAGAGGGTAATGGAGTCCGTCTCGTTAAGGGCATTTAAGTGGCTGTTAGATAGGTGTATGGATGATAGTATAAGGTAGGGGTGGAGATTAGGTTAGATTCCCTACAGTGTGGAAACAGGCCCTTCAGCCCAACAAATCCACACTGCCCCTTGAAACATCCCACCCAGACCCGTTCCCTCATAACCCACACACCCCTGAACACCACAGGCAGTTTAACATGGCCAATCCACCTAGCCTGCACATCTTTGGACTGTGGGAGGAAACTGGAGCACCCGGAGGAAACCCACATAGACACAGGGAGGATGTGCAAACTCCACACAGACAGTCGCCTGAGGGTGGGACTGAACCTGGGTCCCTGGTGCTGAGAGGTAGCAGTGCTAGCCATAAGCCACCATGCCGCCCCAGAAGGACAGACCATAGGTTTAGAGTAAACGTTCGACACAACATTGTGGGCTGCAGGGCTTATACTGCATGCACTGTTCTACGTTCCATGCTCTAATAAATGCTGGCCCACATTCCATGATCTAAAAAGTGATATGGTCATGATTAATCCTACGGTTGGTGACTCAGACCATTCTCTTTGCATCATGAGTTGGTGGAAACAAACTGGATTAACTCAATTTATTTCTTTATATACATCAGCATATTTATTCTAATTCATATACTTCATTACAATACTTCAAAGCAGGTGATACAACGGACGACTTTGAAATACAGCGACGATCTGCTTTGGCAGGAGCAATGCCTTATATCAAGCCATGTTGGAGACTGACATGTTATGAGAATTGTCGATGTTGGTTGGAATAGAGAGATTGTCTTATGAGCAAAGGCTAAACAAGTTGGGATTCTACTCTCTTAGTTGACAAGAATGAGAAATAATCTCATTGAGACATACAGGATTCTTAAGGGGCATGAAAGAGTAAATGCTGGGAGGATGTCTCCCCTCATGGGAGAGTCTAGAACTAGACTGCAATGTCTCAGAATTAAGTAGCGCCAATTTAAGACTGAGATGAAGAGAAAATTCTTTTAATAGAGGGCTGTGAGACTTTGGAACTCCTTACCCCAGAGAGCTGCGTGAGGGCAGAGACCTTGTGTTTATTTAAGGCTAAGATCGCTTCTTGATCAGTTGGGCAATTAGGGGTTATGGGGAAAGGACAAGAAAGTGGATTTCAGGAATGTTGGATCAGCCATGAGACCATTGAATGGTGAAGCAAACTCAAGGGGCCAAATGACCTACACAGTTCCTGTTTATTATTGTCTTACGATTGTAGGGTATGGGATTGTAAGGGATTTTAATCATTCTTTAAGCACAAATGGAAGAAGGGATATGTCACCCAGAAGTCAGGTCTGAGTGTGTTCAATGCAGAACAGCTTGTGGGACTGAATAATCTCTTTATCTTATTCCTTATGTTCCCATAATCGGTACAAACACTTGGGATCTCAGAAAGGAGGAATATAGGATGACCAGTCAATGACACCAGCTGTGATGTTGGGCGAGACCTGACAGTATGCTCCTCATAAGATAATAAAATGTGAGGCTGGATGAACACAGCAGGCCAAGCAGCATCTCAGGAGCACAAAAGCTGACGTTTCGGGCCTAGACCCTTCATCAGAGAGGGGGATGGGGGGAGGGAACTGGAATAAATAGGGAGAGAGGGGGAGGCGGACCGAAGATGGAGAGCAAAGAAGATAGGTGGAGAGGGTGTAGGTGGGGAGGTAGGGAGGGGATAGGTCAGTCCAGGGAAGACGGACAGGTCAAGGAGGTGGGATGAGGTTAGTAGGTAGCTGGGGGTGCGGCTTGGGGTGGGAGGAAGGGATGGGTGAGAGGAAGAACCGGTTAGGGAGGCAGAGACAGGTTGGACTGGTTTTGGGATGCAGTGGGTGGGGGGGAAGAGCTGGGCTGGTTGTGTGGTGCAGTGGGGGGAGGGGATGAACTGGGCTGGTTTAGGGATGCAGTGGGGGAAGGGGAGATTTTGAAACTGGTGAAGTCCACATTGATACCATATGGCTGCAGGGTTCCCAGGCGGAATATGAGTTGCTGTTCCTGCAACCTTCGGGTGGCATCATTGTGGCAGTGCAGGAGGCCCATGATGGACATGTCATCAAGAGAATGGGAGGGGGAGTGGAAATGGTTTGCGACTGGGAGGTGCAGTTGTTTGTTGCGAACTGAGCGGAGGTGTTCTGCAAAGCGGTCCCCAAGCCTCCGCTTGGTTTCCCCAATGTAGAGAAAGCCGCACCGGGTACAGTGGATGCAGTATACCACATTGGCAGATGTGCAGGTGAACCTCTGCTTAATGTGGAATGTCATCTTGGGGCCTGGGATGGGGGTGAGGGAGGAGGTGTGGGGACAAGTGTAGCATTTCCTGCGGTTGCAGGGGAAGGTGCCGGGTGTGGTGGGGTTGGAGGGCAGTGTGGAGCGAACAAGGGAGTCACGGAGAGAGTGGTCTCTCCGGAAAGCAGACAGGGGTGGGGATGGAAAAATGTCTTGGGTGGTGGGGTCGGATTGTAAATGGCGGAAGTGTCGGAGGATAATGCGTTGTATCCGGAGGTTGGTAGGGTGGTGTGTGAGAACGAGGGGGATCCTCTTGGGGCGGTTGTGGCGGGGGCGGGGTGTGAGGGATGTGTCGCGGGAAATGCGGGAGACGCGGTCAAGGGCGTTCTCAATCACCGTGGGGGGGAAGTTGCGGTCCTTAAAGAACTTGGACATCTGGGATGTGCGGGAGTGGAATGTCTTATCGTGGGAGCAGATGCGGCGGAGGCGGAGGAATTGGGAATAGGGGATGGAATTTTTGCAGGAGGGTGGGTGGGAGGAGGTGTATTCTAGGTAGCTGTGGGAGTCGGTGGGCTTGAAATGGACATCAGTTACAAGCTGGTTGCCTGAGATGGAGACTGAGAGGTCCAGGAAGGTGAGGGATGTGCTGGAGATGGCCCAGGTGAACTGAAGGTTGGGGTGGAAGGTGTTGGTGAAGTGGATGAACTGTTCGAGCTCCTCTGGGGAGCAAGAGGCGGCGCCGATACAGTCATCAATGTACCGGAGGAAGAGGTGGGGTTTGGGGCCTGTGTAGGTGCGGAAGATGGACTGTTCCACGTAACCTACAAAGAGGCAGGCATAGCTGGGGCCCATGCGGGTGCCCATGGCCACCCCCTTAGTCTGTAGGAAGTGGGAGGAGTCAAAAGAGAAGTTGTTGAGTGTGAGGACGAGTTCGGCTAGGCGGATGAGAGTGTCGGTGGAGGGGGCCTGGTCGGGCCTGCGGGACAGGAAGAAGCGGAGGGCCTTGAGGCCCACCTCCTTGACCTGTCCGTCTTCCCTGGACTGACCTATCCCCTCCCTACCTCCCCACCTACACCCTCTCCACCTATCTTCTTTGCTCTCCATCTTCGGTCCGCCTCCCCCTCTCTCCCTATTTATTCCAGTTCCCTCCCCCCATCCCCCTCTCTGATGAAGGGTCTAGGCCCGAAACGTCAGCTTTTGTGCTCCTGAGATGCTGCTTGGCCTGCTGTGTTCATCCAGCCTCACATTTTATTATCTTGGAATCTCCAGCATCTGCAGTTCCCATTATCTCAGTATGCTCCTCATGCTGGGAATTATGTAAAATACTGTCTCCCTCTCTCTCTCTCTCTCTTTCTCTTTCTCTCTATTCTTCTGGCCTGATGCAGTTTAAAATTACCACCAGTTAATACACTAGTTAACATGGAGTTGGAACCCAGAAAGACACAGCATTTTCAGGAGAGGGGGGAAAAGAAGAAACTGTGAGATTTTTGAGAAAAAAAAATGATTTGACAAGACTTTATTGGCTATAAAGGGAGGTCAGCCATATGTTATTTTCATTCTGACCTCAGACTCGAATAACACATTTGTCAAAAGTGTTATTATTGTCAGTTGCTCATGTATTCTTTCGTAAATATATCTTTTAAGATGACAGTAGGTCTTTAACGATGTCTCAAAGTACTTTACATGTTCAATAAAGTATAGGAGGCAATTTAGTCACTCAAGCCTGTTCTGTTTTTCAGTTAGATCATGGATGATCTCTCCGTCAACTCAAACATGCTTTGATATCTCATCAACAAAATATTTCAAATTCATATTTGGATTTTTCATTTGACTACAAGCTGAACAGCTTTTTGCTGGATGGAGTTCTAGATTTCTACTGCCAACTGAGAAAAGCTTCCTCTAACTTCCATTTGCATTATGTGGCTGGGCCTTTTGCACTGTTTAGGTACTGTTGCAATCCCCCAAAATGAGGCACAAGATACAAGAAGTGTGGGGCTGGATGAACACAGCAGGCCAAGCAGCATCTTAAGAGCACAAAAGCTGACGTTTCGGGCCTAGACCCTTCATCAGAAAAGGGTGATGGGGAGAAGGTTCTGAAATAAATAGGGAGAGAGGGGGAGGCGGACCGAAGATGGATAGAGGAGAAGATAGGTGGAGAGGAGAGTATAGGTGGGGAGATAGGAAGATACAATTTCAACACTCTCAAATTAAAGCCCAAATTCAAGCACTGCACAGAGAATCACAACACCACATATTACGAGGTTTTCTTGAATTGGGTTCAGTGGAACCAAACTCCACAATAATACCAGGCATATTAATCTTAATGATACAATTTGAGGTCACTTTCCCTACTTATGCTGATTTTAACCAAAAACTGTTCTGGAGGATTGATTGTGGCAGGTAGTTCTGCAAATGCACCTGTTTTTCGTTTCAGGTAATTTTATGAAAACATCTTTCTTCAGTTTACATAGCAAGCTTTGTCCTATTGTAAACAGGGCAACACATGAACATTCTTTGCATTGTTTAGCAATTGAGCGTATGCTGCAGGAATAAAGGTGCAGATCACAAGAGCATGCCTTCGCAAAACTGTCCAAAATTGGCTTCTGAGAGCTCAATGAAGTGCTTCTCAGCTTAAAATTGAGGTTCACATCCAAAGAAAGATTTTTAAAGTTCAACCAACAACACTAGGTTTCATGAAGAAAAGTGTTCCCAGAGAAACCATACGGGAGTTCATACAGGTGTACAAAGTAATTCTGTGCAAAAGTGGATTTATGTTTGTTTATGTTCCACTCTGACCTGAACCAGGTATAACAGAAGGATAGAATCATACAATACAGAAGTGACCCTTTGGACCATCAAGGCTGTACCACCAAAACTACACTAAATTTCCATCAGTGCCACTTTCCAGCACGAGGACATAGGTTTGAGATTGAGTTCCTGAGCCGTATGTCATTCAGTTTCAGTCAGAAGAGACTGCGCTGACAAGATTCACATCAACAAGCACCATGTATCTTTCGCATTTAAATCAAGGACAACAGACAGGATTGATGGTAGGTATCTTTTCAAGACTATGGGTGAGGACCTTCCACACAGCAGGCGTGGTCAAACATTCAAGACCCAATGGGAAATAGCTTCTTCTCATCTCAATCCCTAAATGATCAGCCCCTTCTTGTGGCCATGCCCTATGTTTGAGATCCTCCCAGCCAGTCGAAACAACCTCTCACTGCCTTCTCTGTCAAGCCCCTTCGGGATCCAGTATTTACTGAATGATATCACCTCTCATTCTTATAAAAGGCAGCGATAATAGACCCAGTTTAATCAGGCTCTCATCACAGCGCTTTCATACTAAACAGCATTAATGTAGGAAAACCTCTCAGAGTTGATCGTTCTGCAAAACTTAGAACCAGTTATTCTTAGATAATAAAATGTGAGGCTGGATGAACACAGCAGGCCAAGCAGCATCTCAGGAGCACAAAAGCTGACGTTTCGGGCCTGGACCCTTCATCAGAGAGGGGGATGGGGAGGGGGAACTGGAATAAATAGGGAGAGAGGGGGAGGCGGACCGAAGATGGAGAGTAAAGAAGATAGGTGGAGAGAGTATAGGTGGGGAGGTAGGGAGGGGATAGGTCAGTCCAGGGAAGATGGACAGGTCAAGGAGGTGGGATGAGATTAGTAGGTAGATGGGGGTGCGGCTTGGGGTGGGAGGAAGGGATGGGTGAGAGGAAGAACCGGTTAGGGAGGCAGAGACAGGTTGGACTGGTATTGGGATGCAGTGGGTGGGGGGGAAGAGCTGGGCTGGTTGTGTGGTGCAGTGGGGGGAGGGGACGAACTGGGCTGGTTTAGGGATGCAGTAGGGGAAGGGGAGATTTTTTCTTTCCTGTTTGCTTGCCCAATGCTGTCACCACAGCGGGTTTAAACAGGAGAACAAGCTTTTTGATGAACTGAAGTTGCTCTCTCGTACAATCTATTACTACATTATATTAGTAAATGACAGATTCATGAACAGGAAGAATAAAGTTGTATTTACAGACCACTTTTCGCAAACACTTTTCAAAATGCCAATGAAGTACATTTGAAACATAAGGCCTGATGGTGCACAGCAAGCTCCCAACATGAGACAAATGGCCAAGCAATCTATTTTATAGATGTTGTTTGAAGGATAAATATTGGTCAGGACACTGAAGAAAACATTGTACCTCAAAATGTGCCACATTGCTGTTTTATACACGGGAGTAGGGAGATGTGGGCATAATGTGGATGTATCCCTCGTATCATCCACTGCTGACACTTCTGGCAGAACCCTGTGGATGTCACAAATCAAATGGAAGCTATATGGGGCAAATGGCAATTTCAGCCAAAATATCCTATTGTCAACTGTGCCCCAATCTTCATCCTCTCCTCTTCGAATCGAAAAGTCATAGGTTCAAGTCCCCTCTGTGGAAATTTGAGTATGTAAACTTAGGCTTGCATGCCAGTCGGATGGAGGAGTGCTATCGCTGAGGCGATAAGAGAATGTTAGGCCTTGACTTCCCTCTTGTATGTGTTTGTGTGCGTGAGTGAGTGCGTGCGCGAGCATGTGTGTATATTTGTGTGTTTGTGCTGGTGTTTGCGTGCTCGTGCATATGTGTGTTTGTGTGCAAGTTTATGTATTTCTGTTTGTGTGTGTGCCAACATGTGTGTTTGTGTGCATTTGCATGCACACATGTGCATATGTGTGTGCATATGTGCGTATGTGTGCAAGTGCGTGCATATGTGTGTATACATGTGTGCATGTAAGCATGTGTGTGTTAAAGATCCCATGAATCCACTGTGAAGGCGAGTGTTTTCCCTAATGTCCCATTCTGTACTTATTCATGCATTATCACTGAAAGCAGATTCTCTGCTTATTTACTACATTGCTGTTTGTGGGAGCTTTCTCTGTACAAATTTGCACTATAACATCACTGAAAAGCAGTTTGAGACATCCTGAGGTTGTGAACAATGTCCTAGTTCCTGTCTTTGCTTTCGTGGAATTCTCATGAAGCGCAATCATACAGTGATCCCACACCAAACACTGGGATTACTACACAACCTTGTAGAAGAGGGTCTGGTTTATTGTGCTGATGCCTATTCTCCTGTAAAACCACATAGCTCTGTTAAATTATCAGACAGGCTGTCTCCAGAAATCACCATGCCAACAAATGAACACCGCAGCATCATTCTCAATGTAGAGAAGAAAACACTTCACTGATAGGCACTGTGCCATTGAACAATCTTTCTCAAGCGAAATAAAGCAAAAAAGGTCTTCCCTGCAAAAGCACAAAGTTTAAAAGTCCAGTCAGGAGTTAACAGACACCCAGTATGTTTGTCATACATCTGTTCAGGATTGTATCAACGTTCAACAGCAGCATTCTTTACATAAACTCTTCAGTGAAAATATACAGAACAGTGGCAAATTCTCTCGTTGTTACGGCATCTGATATCATCAGTAAGCCCATATTTGGGCATATTAAAGGATAACTCCTTACAAAAGTGCTTGCTCATTTCACTGCAGGTTGTGGCGTAATACTGCCAGTGGCCACTGCTTCCTGTGGCACTGGCGGTCAGCCTCTGGCCAGCTGGCAGCTATTGTGGGGACCTGTGTGTCACTGGCCGATGCCCATGCAAGTGCCCAGTTGGAATGAAATAGCAATGAAGGGTCTAGGCCCGAAACGTCAGCTTTTGTGCTCCCGAGATGCTGCTTGGCCTGCTGTGTTCATCCAGCCTCACATTTTATTATCTTGGAATCTCCAGCATCTGCAGTTCCCATTATCTCTGGAATGAAATAGCACTGTGTCTCCCAGAGAGAGGCAGCAAGGTTTCCAATCACCTCCCTAACCAATGAGTCGGATCCCCCATCACCCACCCTAAATCATGGCCGAGACATCAGCTGTAACTCAGCTAATAGTGCTTCAACCTCCGAGTGAAGAGGTTCCTAATTCACTACACGAAGGCTGAGCAGGATCTAGGCTAACATCCAAGTGAATGTTACACGGTCAGAGATGCTTTGCTTTTGGCTTGAAAATGAGGCCCTTCCTGCCTCCTCAGAATAGTGTCCAATTTTCGTTCCTTTACTTGAGAATAGATATGATTCTTTTGGAGGTAGGCTCACTGACTCTAGAGATGAGGGGTTAGACTTATGAAGAGAGGTTGAGAAATTTAGTTTAATATTTTCCGGAGTTTAGAAAAATGAGCAGAAAGCTAATTGAAGTCGATCAGGAAGTTGACCAAGTCGTTGTCGAGAGGACATGTGGGGCAATCCAGAATGAGAGGTCACAGTTTTAGGATAAGGGAGTGAGGCAGATTTGAAACAGAGATGAGGAGAAATTACAAGAATCTGTGCGATTCACTACCGAAGAGTGTGGTGGATGTCTGGACGTGGAGTAAATTTAAGGAGGAGGCAGATTTTTAATTAGTAATGGGTTGAAGGGTTGTGGATGGTGTACAGGAAAATGGAGTTGAGGCCAACATGAGATCAGCCATGATCGTATCAAGTGGCACAGCAGGATTGAGGGGCTGAATGGCCTACTCCTGCTCCTAGCTTTTATGGTCAGGTAGATATAAAAGACATCATGCTATGACACCAAAGAGTAAGGGTGCTATTCCTGGCCTCATAAGCAGTATTTATCTCTCAATCACACAGAATTGCATTGGGTTATTTAAAAAATTAAAATTAGGAGCCCATTCAGCCCATTGGGTTGTTCCATCATTCAAAGAAGTCATGGCTGATCTAATAATCTTTAACTCCACTTTCCTGCCATTTCCTAAAGTCTGTCCATCTCACCCTTTAATGTTTGATCATTGTCATACTACTATTGACGGGGAGCTTGCTTTGTGAATACTGACTCCTGTACTTTCACTTGTACGTAGTCTGTATTTTAACATAAGAAATTAAACAAAAAACGAATAACAAGAGAAGTTCACAGGGACAATATGAAATAAAATTTGACATTGCGCCACTTAGAGCAGAGATGGCCACATTAACAATCTGGATGAAGGAATTTAGGATATTGTTGCTAAGTTTGCAAAGATAGGTGGAGGGACAGGTGGTGTTGAGGGAGCAGGCAGACTGCTGAAAGACTTGGGACAGGTTCGGAGAGTGGGTAAAGAAGTGGCAGATAGAAGACAACGTGGGAAAGTGTCAGGTCATGCACTTGGGTCAGTACAGGCACAGACCTTTACTTAGCTGTCCTCATTCAGGATTCTCTTAAGGTTAACATGCAGCTTCAATCGACAGTTAGGAAAGTAAATGCAACGTTAACATACACTTCAAGAGGGCGAGAATAAAGAGCAGCGGTGTACTGCTGAGACTGTATAAGGTTCTAGTCAGACCACACCTGGAATACCGAGAGCAGTTCTGGACCCTGTATTTAAGGAAGGATGTGCTGACCTTGGAGGATGTCCATAGGAGGTTTACAAGAATGATCCTGAGGATGAAGGGCTTGTTGTACCCAGTGAGGTTGAGGACTCTGGGTCTGAACTGGGTGGCCTTTAGAAAGATTGGGGGTGGGAGGGTGGGTCTTACAGAAACTTATAGGATACTGAGAGGCCTGGATAGAGTGGATGTGGAGAAGGTGTTTACATGAGCAGGAGAGACTAGGATTCAGGAGCACGGCCTCAGAGTGAAGGGATGACCCTTTAGAATTGAGATGGAGTGGAATTTCTTCAGCTAGAAGGTGGTGATTCTGTGGAACTCATTGCCACAAAGGGCTGTGTATGCCGAGTCATTGTGTGTATTTAAGACAGAGATAACTCGGTCCTTGATTAGTAAGGGAATCAAAGGTTACAGTGATAATACAAGAGACCGGGATTGAGAAATTTATCATGAATCATGATCGAATGGCAGAACTGGCTCAATGGACCAAACAGCCTAATTTTGCTTCTACATCTTGTGGTTTTATGGCCTTAAGTTTAAGGTTTTAAGCAACATTATCGAAAGAGAGAGAAATAGAGAAATGGAGAGTATTACGGACAAATTAAAGTTTTAGGTCCCAAGCAGTAGAAGACATGGTCACCAATGGTGAGTTGGTAAGAATCAGGAATGTTCAACAGGCCAGTGAGATGGTCATAAATATTTTGGAGGGTGGTTGGACTCGAGGAGAATGCAGAGATCAGGGGCAAGGAGGTTACAAATTGATTTGATGTTTATGAAGTTTAAATCAAGGCACATTTTGACTGAAAGGTCTTATTGCAGCGAGCAAAACAGTGCCTCAACATCAGACTTCCCTATGGAGCTGGAAACTGTTTTGTATCAATTTCGAAGCTGTCAAAGGTGTTGTAATGCAGGTCTATATTTCCAACCAGACCTCAATTTGCCGAGATCAAAAACAGAAAGTGTAGGGCCATCTCTTCAGGAGCCCCCAGTAATAAAAGATTCGTCTCAGGGACAGTGTGGACATTAACACAGGAGAGAAATCATTGGGCTGTTAAAATAAATAGTCCATTTTATTGGCTCATTTATTTCTGTGCACATTTTTTCTTACAACAGCCAGCACACTTTGAAAATGGTTATAAAATGCTTTGGAACATCCTGGTGCATTTTGATGTTGCTTTTAAAATATTAGAGATGTGGGAGACAGAAATCATTTGCTTGAGTTAGGATTCATCCAATGGGCAATCAGTTAGATCATAAAACCATAAGGTAAAGGAGCAGAACTAGGTCATCTGGCCCTTTGAGTCTGCTCCAACATTCGATCAGAGCTGATATATTTCACAACCCCATTCTCCTGCCTTCTCCCTGTAATCCTTGATCTCCTTATTAATCAAGAACCTATTTATCTCTGTCTGAACGACACCCTACAACTTGGGGTGGCACGGTGGCTCAGTGGTTAGCACTGCTGCCTCACAGCATCAGGGACCGCGGTACGATTCCACCCTCGGGCAACTGTCTGTGTGGAGTTTGTACATTCTCCTTGTGTCTGCATGGGTTTCCTCTGGGTGCTCTGGTTTCTTCCCACAGTCCAAAGATGTCCTGGCTAGGATAAATTAGCCATGGGAAATTGCCTGTAGTGTCCAGGGTGTGTAGGTTCGGTAGATTAGCCATGGGAAATGTAGTGTTACGGGGAAAGGGTAGGGGAGTGGGTCTGGGTGGGATGCTCTGCAGAGGGGCGGTGTGGACTTGTTGGGCTGAATGTCCTCTTTCCACACTGTTGTGATTCTATGATATGATGACTTCCATGACTTTGCCCCCACAGCCTTCTGCGGCAATGGGTTCCACAGGTTAACTGAAGACATTCCTCCTCATCTCAGTCCTAAAGGAAGGGTCAGCCCTAAGGCTGTGCCTTCAGGTCCTAGTCTGTCCTACCAGTGGAAACATCTTCTCCAGGCCTCCCAGTGTAAGTTTCAATCAGATCGCCTCCCTCATCCTTCTAAGCTCTATTGAGTGAAGACCCGGAGTCCTCAACTGTTTCTCATACAGCAAGCCAAGATGCCACGAAGTAGATGTGCCAAGGTAAAAAATGGGAAATCATGGGATAAGGCTGCCACTCAAAATGCCAATCTTTTAAGATCAGATCATTTCCAGCTGGGCCACCAGACAGGAGCTGAATTCCTTTACCCCTTTCTTCGTTTGTGGAAAGAGAATAATGCAGGCATCCAGACTCAAGTGTACACAAGATTGAGAACTGAACAGCTCTGCTTACTCAAATATTTTGTGGCACAGAGGGAGCAACCCTATCCCTGACCCTGGAAGATCCAGAATTCAAGTCCCGCTGCAGAACTTGATGCCAAGGAAGGTATGTTCATACCGTTCCAGCCAAACAGTTTGGGTATCAACGTGTAAATGCTTCTGACACACACCAACGGCAGGGAATGAAAGTCGGAGCAACTCCCAGTCTGCCATACAATAGAATATTGTATCTTCTCCCATTTGTATCTTCTCCCATCAGTACCCATAACTCCAGAGTGCGACATGAACACAGATGCAGCAGCTTAAATTCCTTTAGTGAACTGTAACATCTCTATTCAATAAAAACTCAGGGATTCCACTGACCTACTGAGGAAACAGAAGCAAGGCTGCACAATGTTCCGTAATGACGTTAATGATGGGGGGCAAATGGGAATTATTGCACTTATATTTTACCAGAATATGTAAAGGTTTCACCAATCAAAGTGAATTGTTAAACGGTGATCAGAATGAAAATGAGGAACTGCACAGAAGCACATGATTCTTAAACCAGCACTGTCTGATCAAAAATGTTGTCTCAATGTTGTCAACATGTGGGTTAATGTATGAAAAAGTTAGGCTCATTTCCATTTGGCAATAAAATTCATTGTGCTATTACTCCTTCACCCAGTTTAAGCTTCCTTCCATGTGAAATGGCTTTATTTATTTGTCCTCAGAATGTGACTGAAGTTGCTTGCTATTGTCCAAATGGATAAAAGACATTTTCATTTATCATTGCACAGAAGGCCATGCCGTCCATCATTCTGTGAAATGCTGTTTTCCTATCCATTGCCAGACCTGATGAGTTTCTCCAGCATGCTCTATGTTTGATGCTGAGCATCAAGCGAGTGTTGCTTTACTGAAGGTCACAATACACTTGCTCCACACAGGCTTTGCATTGATTTCTCCAATTCACTTTCAAGGCTATGAATCAACCCGCTTCCACTGACCTCCCAGGAAGTATGTTCCAAAAAAAGACACACGTTTATTTTGATAATGTACTTAAATCTTGAACAGTAACAGGCTATACCTATACGGGGCAGCACGTTTGCTCAGTGGTTAGCACTGCAGCATCACAGCACCAGGGACCCCGGTTCGATTCCCGCCTTGGGCGATTGTGTGGAGTTTGCACATTCCCCCTGTGTCTGCGTGGGTTTCCTCTGGGTGCTCCGGTTTCCTCCCACAGTCCAAAGAAGTGCAGGCTAGGTGGATTGGCCTTGCTAAGTTGCCCGTAGTGTTCAGGGGTGTGTGGGTTATAGGGGGATGGGTCTGGGTGGGATGCTTCAAGGGGCGGTGTGGACTTGTTGGGCCAAAGGGTCTGTTTCCACACTGTAGGGAATCTAAAAAAATACCAATGTGTGACCACTTCAGAAGGAATGGAGAATGAGTGAATGAGTAATGTAAGGTGAAACCAAAGGTGTGTAGATTGGGCCAGGCAGATTCACCAGATTGATTCCAAAATTGAAAGGGTGGACTTATGAAGAGATTTGAGCAGTTTAAGCTGACATTGTCTAGAGTTTAGAAAAATGAGGACAGATATGATTGAGGTATATAAGATGCTAAAGGCAATTGATAAAGTAGACATAGACATGATGTTTCCTTATGTGGGACACTCTATAAAGAGAGGTCACAGTTTCAGGTTAAAGGGGAACAGATTTAAAACAAAGATGAGGAGAAATTATTTCTCTCAAAGAGGTATGAATCTGTGGAATTCACTGCCCCAGAGTGCAGTGGATGCTGGGGCACTGAGTAAAGGAGGAGGTGGACAGATTTTTAATTAGTAACAGGTTGAAGGGGTTATGGACAGTGGGCAGCAAAGTGGGGTGAGATGAAATCCGGCATGATTGTAATGAATAGCAGACCAGGCTCAAGGGGTTGTATGGTCCGATCCTGCTCCTAGTTCTGACATTTTTATTTCTTTCTCTAATGCCAGCCACCATCCACAAAATTTATTCAATGCAATGTTGCAATTTGCTATGCTGGGATTTGAATTCTTAGGGTCTTGTTTTGCTGACTGGGGCTTGGAAGTCTCCCTACACACTGGAGACACTTTGATAGAAAGTACACCAAAGTGTGCAAGGTACCCTCCAGAGAATGGTCCTCAGGGCCATACCAAAAACCACACCCACACCTCAGGATTAATTACATAAGGCTGGATGATAAGGCAGCCAGCTCAGTATTTTCAGGTCATTATCGACAGATTTGTGATCTGGTACTGTCTTGTTTTGCTCGATAGTTGTTAAGCATGACTTGAAACTGACCTGCAATCGAACTGGTTTGGAAACTAGCCCAGCTGGTTTTGCTGGTGAAGCCATTTGACTGACACTTCAGTACCCCCGAGATTAGGGATGTGAGAATTATTTATTGTTGACATTTTCTTTGTCTGGTTCTGAAAATAGCATGTGTCATTGCTGGATCGCAGACTCTGCAGTGTCAATAGAGAAGGTTCGCCTGTTCATGGTGCATCATAGAACTGGATCTCCAAGGAGCTGCTCTGTGAGGGTCTTGCAAAAGTGGTGCTATTTTACAGCTTGTGCTGTTCGACCAAATTACTTTCTTTTGTGCTGTGCTCTTCTAAAATAATAGAAGTTAAGGGTTATTGAAGTAATTTATGTTTATTTCAAAGAATCTAGATTTAAAATAAAAACAAATGTATGAAATTGAGATTCTTGAGAACTTTTTTATTAAACTGCATTTTGTAATAAATTTCCAATGTTCTGGAAGATATCTACCAGTGATGGGGATATGGAACTCTCCGGCTCAGGAAGCAGGTTGACCTCTTTGAAATCAAATTAGTCTGGGCTAGGGTGACGTCTGGGTGGCATTTAAACACTAGCATTGGTCAGTTGGGCTGAATGTCCTCTTTCAATGATGCAAGTTCATGAAACTCGGGCACGTAACAGCAAACTTAGTTCTGGGAAATAGTGGGACACCATAGTTTCACATGATTCCTTGTCACCAGCTACTTCTCTCTCTCATGACGAGTTTCGCATGCCCCCTCACAAGCTGTTGTTTGATCCTTTCAGAATTTTTTTGTGATAAACTTGCCCTGTAAATACATGGTGGTGTTATATTTTACATTTATGAGCTGACTTCGTTAGTTCTGATGCTTTGTATCAGTTCTGCTGTTGATAATGCTAGTCCATAATATTGTTTGGAGTCAGGAGGCAGTTTGCTGCTGAAGAATCACATTTTTCCTCCAAGATGGGCCCAGTCCAAGATAATAAAATGTGAGGCTGGATGAACACAGCAGGCCAAGCAGCATCTCAGGAGCACAAAAGCTGACGTTTCGGGCCTGGACCCTTCATCAGAGTGGGGGATGGGGAGAGGGAGCTGGAATAAATATGGAGAGAGGGGGAGGCGGACCGAAGATGGAGAGTAAAGAAGATAGGTGGAGAGAGTATAGGTGGGGAGGCAGACAGGGAATAGGTCAGTCCAGGGAAGACGGACAGGTCAAGGAGGTGGGATGAGGTTAGTAGGTAGATGGGGGTGCGGCTTGGGGTGGGAGGAAGGGATGGGTGAGAAGAAGAACCGGTTAGGGAGGCAGAGACAGGTTGGACTGGTTTTGGGATGCAGTGGGTGGGGGGGAAGAGCTGGGCTGGTTGTGTGGTGCAGTGGGGGGAGGGGATGAACTGGGCTGGTTTAGGGATGCAGTAGGAGAAGGGGAGATTTTGAAACTGGTGAAGTCCACATTGATACCATATGGCTGCAGGGTTCCCAGGCGGAATATGAGTTGCTGTTCCTGCAACCTTCGGGTGGCATCATTGTGGCACTGCAGGAGGCCCATGATGGACATGTCATCTAGAGAATGGGAGGGGGAGTGGAAATGGTTTGCGACTGGGAGGTGCAGTTGTTTGTTGCGAACTGAACTCCAGCATCTGCAGTTCCCATTATCTCTGGGCCCAGTCCAAAGCAGGTTAACGTTTTAAGTAGGGGCAGGGGCAGAAACCATCCCCCTCTCTGATGAAGGGTCCAGGCCCGAAACGTCAGCTTTTGTGCTCCTGAGATGCTGCTGGGCCTGCTGTGTTCATCCAGCCTCACATTTTATTATCTTGGACTGGGCCCATCTTGGAGGAAAAATGTGATTCTTCAGCAGCAAACTGCCTCCTGACTCCAAACAATATTATGGACTAGCATTATCAACAGCATAACTGATACAAAGCATCAGAACTAACAAAGTCAGCTCATAAATGTAAAATATAACACCACCATGTATTTACAGGGCAAGTTTATCACAAAAAAATTCTGAAAGGATCAAACAACAGCAATGGTTTCTACATTGGGGAAACCAAGCGGAGGCTTGGAGACCGCTTTGCAGAACACCTCCGCTCAGTTCGCAACAAACAACTGCACCTCCCAGTCGCAAACCATTTCCACTCCCCCTCCCATTCTCTAGATGACATGTCCATCATGGGCCTCCTGCAGTGCCACAATGATGCCACCCGAAGGTTGCAGGAACAGCAACTCATATTCCGCCTGGGAGCCCTGCAGCCTAATGGTATCAATGTGGACTTCACCAGTTTCAAATCTCCCCTTCCCCTACTGCATCCCTAAACCAGCCCAGTTCGTCCCCTCCCCCCACTGCACCACACAACCAGCCCAGCTCTTCCCCCCCACCCACTGCATCCCAATACCAGTCCAACCTGTCTCTGCCTCCCCAACCGGTTCTTCCTCTCACCCATCCCTTCCTCCCACCCCAAGCCGCACCCCCATCTACCTACTAACCTCATCCCACCTCCTTGACCTGTCCGTCTTCCCTGGACTGACCTATCCCCTCCCTACCACCCCACCTATACTCTCTCCACCTATCTTCTTTACTCTCCATCTTCGGTCCGCCTCCCCCTCTCTCCCTATTTATTCCAGTTCCCTCTCCCCATCCCCCTCTCTGATGAAGGGTCCAGGCCCGAAACGTCAGCTTTTGTGCTCCTGAGATGCTGCTTGGCCTGCTGTGTTCATCCAGCCTCACATTTTATTATGTTGGAATTCTCCAGCATCTGCAGTTCCCATTATCTCTGGGCCCAGTCCAAAGCAGGTTAACGTTTTAAGTAGGGGCAGGGGCAGAAACCAAAGACATTGTTGCTATGCTGTGCCTGGTCAAGAGGCAGTGATTAAATTGCTTCTTGTTGTTGATGTAATTATGTGGCATTAGTCTATTGCAAATGTTACTTGCCACTTGTCAGTCTAAGTTGAATGTTGCCTAGATCTCGCTGCATTTAAACATGGACTGCTTCAGCATCTGAAGAGTTGTGAACCGTGCTGAACATGGTACAATCATCGGGAAACATTCCAATTCTGGTCTTATGATGGAGGGAAGGTCATCATGAAGCTGCTGAAGATGGCTGGACCAAGGACGCTATCCTGAAAAACTCGTGAAGAGATGTCCTGCAGATGAGGTAACTGACCCCCAACAACCTGTGTGCCAGGTACAAATCCAACCAGCGGAGAGTCCCCTAATTCCCACTGACTTCAGTTTTCCCAGGGCTCCTTGATGCCACACTCAATCAAATGCAGCCTTGATGTCAAGAGTTGTCACTCTCACCTCCCCTCTGGAATTCAGCTCTTTCGTCCATGTTTGAACCAAGGCTGGAATGAGATCATGAGTTGAGTGGCCCTGGCAGAACACAAACTGAACACTGGGGATGTGCCAATATAGTTCTGACAAATTCGCAGTGAGTAAAAGTAACCCACAATCAGTTGACATGAAAGCAAGATTGCTCTAGCATTCACACCAGAAGACATCTGTTAAAACTATAGGTTTTATTGATTTCAGAAAGAGCTGTCTCTGAAGCAACATACACTGGGATAGTTCACTTTCAGGAAACAACTGGATATACTGCAGCCAGCCAGCCTGGCGAAGGACGCTAATTACAGAAGAACGAAGGAAGTATGCAATAGAGTGTTGGAGACTGACAGAGAAAGGGACAAAGCAAATACATTAATATAACATAGTCACTTTCTGTGACAGACGCAGTTTACCACATTCAACCTTCCTTTTTGCCTGCAGCAAGCTCAGGGCTTACAACTGAAGATCAACACCTTGTATTGGTTGAATGCTGACAGCTAAGAAATTTATGCACATAGCGCTGGCTCCAATTCGGTGAAAAACCTCAAACAACTGAAAAATCTCCTTGGTCCATGACACCAGAACACAATAGAATGTTTCAGTAAGACGGAGAGTGAAGTATATGAATGCAAAACTAAGGACCTATGTAAACACAAGGAACTATGAGGGTTTAAGGCATAAATTGGCAAGGATGCATTGGGCAACCTTACTAAAGTGAGGTGGGGGCATGTTGGCAGTGAATAAGCAATGGTTCATATTTGAAGGATGTATGTATGAAATTACACCAAATATTCATTCCTGTCTGGTGTAAAAACGTAGGTGGAAAGTTGACTGAATAATGGCTTACAAATGAATTTCAGACATAGTATTAGATCAAAAGAGGAGAATACAAAATTGCCAGAAAAATGTAGCGAACCTGAGGAACAGGAACATTTTAGAATTCAGTAGAAGAGCACAAAAATGTTTGATCAAGTGGGAAAAGTAGTGTACAACAGTAAAGTTGCAGGGAACATAGGAAAAAAAACTTCTATAAATATGTGAACAGAAAAAGACTAGTGAAGATAAATGCCCTTATCATCGGGAGCCAGGGAAATTACCACAGGGAAAATTACCACAGGGAATGAAGGAGTAGCAGAAGAATTGAACATGTGCTTTCATTCCATCTTCACAAAAGAGGGCATAACTAATCTCTCAGAGGGTAATAGGGGTCTCGTGAGAGGGCAGAATTGAAGGAAATCAGTATTATGAGAAAATGGTGCTGGGGAAATTAATGGGGTTAAATGCTGTCTAATTCCCATGGCCTGATTATCTGCATCCCCAGAGCACTGGAGGAGTGGCTCTGGAAACACTGGATGCATCAGTGCTTCCAGACCTCAATAAACTCTGGAGCAAGATTGGAGGGCGACAAATGTAAGCTCACCTATTAAACATAGAAGAGAGAAAAATCGGACACCTGAGAAGTGAAACATTAATTCTGCTTTTCTCTCCACAAATGCTGCCAGACCTGCTGAGTTTCTCTAGCGATTTCTGTTTTTATTTCAGATTTCCAGCATCCAGTTCTTTGTTCCATTTAAGGCAAATGAAATGTTGGTCTTTATTTCAAAGAAAAGGGAGGATAAGTAAGGAAGTTTTGCATAACTATACAAGGGGCAAGTCAGGCCATGTTTGGAATCCTGTGAAATTTTTGGGCCCTTATCGAAGGGTGGATACATTAGCATTGCAGGCAGTGCCAAGCAGGTCGAAGAGGCTTAAACCAGGTTTGGGGAGATTGTCTTATTAAGACAGCGTGAGTAGATTGGGCTTGTAGTCATTGAAATATAGAAAAAGAGCACTAATCTTATTGAAAAATATAAGATTCTGAGGAGAGAGATGTAGGAACTGCAGATGCTAGAGAATCTAAGATAACAAAGTGTAGAGCTGGATGAACACAGCAGGCCAAGCAGCATCAGAGGTTCAGAGATAGTAGGGACAGCAGATGCTGGAGAATCTGATGTTGTTTGGCCTGCTGTGTTCATCCAGCTCTACACCTTGTTATCTCAGATTCTGAGGAGACTTGACAGCGTAGATGTGGAGAAGTTGTTTCTTGTTGTGGCAGATTCTAGGACCAGAGGGCATCATTTCACAGCATGGGATCCCTCATTTAAAACAAGAGTGGAAATGGAATTTCTTCTTTCAGGCTGTACTGAATCTGTGGAGTTCTTTACTGCAGAGTGCTGTCGAGTCTGGGTTATTCAGTATATTCAAGGATGATATGGCCTTTTATCATGATGTGGAGGTGCCGGTGTTGGACGGGAGTAGATCAAGCCAGAAGTCACACGACACCAGGTTATAGTCCAACAGGTTGTGAAATCACAAGCTTTCAGAATGCTACTCCAAAAGCTTGTGATTTCACATAAACCTACTGGACTATAAGTTGGTGTTGTGTCACTTCTAACTTCTATCAGCAAGGGCACCAAGAGTTATGGGGAAAAGGCAGGAAAGTGGAATTGAGGATAGTCAGGTCTGCCATCATCTCATTGAATGGCAATGTAGACTTAATGGGCTGAATGGCTTAATTCTGCACCTATGTCTTATAATCTTAAGGGCGTCACTTCAAAAGCACTCAGTTAGTCTCAACGCAGTTTGGGAGAACCTTCAGTGCTTCTGAAAGAAGCTCACTACCATCTTCTCAATGGCAACTGAAGGTGGGCAATAAATATTGGCCCAGCCCACATCTCACAAATGTATAAAAAGGGGGAAAAAAAACACCATATAAATGAAATGTTTTGTTAGTGGTTCAAATGCACGATATTCACCCACATAGCTCATGAAGTCTGCTGCTCTAGCCAATAAATAATCTTCTGTTTGCTTTTATATATAAAATTTGGAGCATTTTTCAAAGCAGCCACACTGACTGTCACATCAAACTTTATCTCAGGTGTCAGGAAGCTGCTCAATACCTTCAGCTGGGGAAGAATATTGTCGGTTATATCATTTCAGTCAATAATTCTGGCCATTGTAGATATTTTTAAAATAAACTGTCAGCAAATCCAAACTTCATGCGTTTGTGCTGCAGTTATTATTTAGCTGTTGGGATTATCCTGCCAAATGACACCATGAGGCAGCTTCATTAATTATTCCAGGGTGACAAATGACAAACAAGTCACTCAATCTCCTGTGTTTTGCAAGCTCTTTTCTGAAAAAAAATCTCATCACAGAATGCTGAATGAGCAAACCAATTCAAAAGATAGTGCTGGAAGCTTCATTCATTGGATTCTGTCCAGGGTCAAACAAGGGCCCAGGGCTCATTGCAACTAAAGTGTCATAACAACAGTCCTAACACTTCAGGTGGGTTCTGGTGGTTTGTGGGAATTGAACATTTTGTCATGATGTTGGGCAGGATGCCAGTGGAATTATTAATAATGTTGATTTGACAGAATTCCACGTGGTTGTCTTAATCCATTGAATTTCCCTGGCCTGTGCAGTGTTGCCAGACACCACACAAAGATATCCACATCAGGGACAGAATTTCTCCAGGTCTAATTGTGAGGATATTATACAAATCCACAAGGGGCCATTTCTGGGATGTGAATCAGCAAGTAGACAGCTCCCAGCTTTGCAAAAGATGATTGCAGGAAGGCATGTCACTCCTACTTCAGACCATTTGTTAATGAAATTCTCAACCACCTACTTCTATTCCCTCCACTCTTGCCGAATTCAACACGCTCCCACTCTCCAGAAATCTGAGCTCACATGAATCTGCTGCCTCACACTATCTTCCATCTCAGCAGCACCCTGGATTCCTGCTCCTGTTTAATAATCTACCCTGGATTCCTGCTCTTTTTTAATAATCTACCCTGGATTCCTGCTTCTGTTGAATGATCTATCCTGGATTCCTACTCCTTTTTAATAATCTACCCTGGATTCCTGCTTCTGTTTAATGATCTACCCTGGATTCCTGCGTCTGTTTAATGATTCATGTTGGATTCCTGCTCCCAAAACACTTCAGTTTTAAGATTCTTGGCCTTTGTTTGACCACTCTGCCAATGTGGGCCATCATTTCAGTGGCCTGGTTCCTAAAATACTGGATTCCCTGCCAAGATCTCTTCAGCTCTCCTCTTTAAAGAACTTCATTCAAACATACTGCTTTGACCAAGTTGGCATGCAGCATCAATATTCATAGAGTCATACAGGATGGAAACAGACCCTTCGGTATAACAAGTCCATGCCAACCATAATTCCAAGCTAAACTACACTCACCTGTCTGCGCTTGGCCAATATCCCTCCAAACATTTCTCATCCATTTAATCAAAATAAAAATGTAATACCTGTAGGAAATCTAGAGGTACACCTAGAAGTAAGGCTGAATCTCAGAAGCAAAATCCATGATACTCTCTGTCCATCATTTTAGAACATTCCTCTAAAGTGTTACCGTGTTAATGGAATGAAGGTTGTTGCTGAAAGCTTTCCCCTCTTAAAGCTAATGGTGAGTTTGTGTTCTCCATTAAGTCTCTTCATTTCGCATGGATTAATGATCGATCAGAATGAGACTGTGATTAACAGTCACCAGCACCAAATGAACATTGATTCTGGTTTTGCTGACACAGGGTTCCACAGTTTGTTGGCAGAGAATACGGGTAAAGACTGAAATGCAGACCAACAACAGAGAAACAAACATTCATTATTTTGCTAAATCAGTGAGCACTGTCAAATGGGATTAAATTAATATCTTCCCTGAATAAGGATGTGACAGAAGTGTCTTTCCAGCCATCCAGGGTGAGGAGTTAGATGAAAGATACTCGCAGTAATGAGCATTTTAAAAAATTCTAAACAGTAAACTCTGTGAGAATTCAGCAGAAATTAGATTAGCTCAAGACCAGCAAAATGGGAAATGTGCCACCACTTAAGGTATACAGCATGGATTTAAGGGGAGGCTAGATGGGCATAGAAGATAGAACATAGAACAGTACAGCACAGAACAGGCCCTTCAGCCCACAATGTTGTGCCGACCATTGATCCTCGTGTATGCACCCTCAAATTTCTGTGACCATATGCATGTCCAGCAGTCTCTTAAATGACCCCAAAGACCTTGCTTCCACAACTGCTGCTGGCAACACATTCCATGCTCTCACAACTCTCTGTTTAAAGAATCCGCCTCTGACATCCCCTCTATACTTTCCACCAACCAGCTTAAAACTATGACCCCTCGTGTTAGCCATTTCTGCCCTGGGAAATAGTCTCTGGCTATCAACTCTATCTATGCCTCTCATTATCTTGTATACCTCAATAAGGTTCCCTCTCCTCCTCCTTTTCTCCAATGAAAAGAGTCAGAGCTCAGTCAACCTCTCTTCATAAGATAATCCCTCCTGTCCAGGCAGCATCCTGGTAAACCTCCTCTGAACCCTCTCGAAAGCATCCACATCTTTTCTATAATAGGGCGACCAGAACTGGACCTAGTATTCCAAGTGCGGTCTAACCAAAGTTTTATAGAGCTGCAACAAGATCTCACGACTCTTAAACTCAATCCCCCTGTTAATGAAAGCCAAAACACCATATGCTTTCTTAACAACCCTGTCCACTTGGGTGGCCATTTTAAGGGATCTATGTATCTGCACACCAAGATCCCTCTGTTCCTCCACACTGCCAAGAATCCTATCCTTAATCCTGCACTCAGCTTTCAAATTCGACCTTCCAAAATGCATCACCTCGCATTTATCCAGGTTGAACTCCATCTGCCACCTCTCAGCCCATCTCTGCATCCTGTCAATGTCCCGCTGCAGCCTACAACAGCCCTCTATACTGCCAACGACACCTCCAACCTTTGTGTCGTCTGCAAACTTGCTGACCCATCCTTCAATCCCCTCATCCAAATCATTAATAAAAATTACAAACAGTAGAGGCCCAAGGACAGAGCCCTGTCGAACACCACTCACCACTGACTTCCAGGCAGAATATTTTCCTTCTACTACCACTCGCTGTCTTCTGTTGGCCAGCTAATTCTGTATCCAGATAGCTAAGTTCCCCTGTATCCCATTCCTCCTGACCTTCTGAATGAGCCTATCATGGGCAACCTTATCAAATGCCTTGCTGAAGTCCATATACACCACATCCACAGCTCGACCCTCATCAATGTTTCTAGTCACATCCTCAAAGAACTTGATAAGGTTTGTGAGGCATGACCTGCCCCTCACAAAGCTGTATTGACTGCATTTAATCAAGCCATGCTCTTTTAGATGGTCATAAATCCTATCCCTCAGAATCCTTTCTAACACCTTGCAGACGACAGACATGAGACTTACTGGTCTGTAATTGCCGGGGATTTCCCTATTTCCTTTCTTGAAGAGAGGAAATACATTTGCCTCTCTCCAGTCCTCAGGTATGAATCCAGTGGAGAGCGAGGATGCAAAGATCTTCGCGAGTGGCGAAGCAATTGCATTTCTCGTTTCCCAAAGCAGCCGAGGACAAATCTGGTCCGGGCCTGGAGACTTGTCAATCTTAATGTTTGACAAAATTTTCAGCACATCAGCTTCCTCTATCTCTATCCATTCCAGCATGCACACCGGCTCTTCAAAGTTTTCATTCATTACAAAGTTTGTTTCTTTCGTAAAGACAGAAGAAAAAAAACTCATTTAGGGCTTCCCCTACCTCCTCAGACTCCACACACAAGTTCTCTATGCTATCCCTGATCGGCCCTACTCTTTCTTTGACCATTCTCTTATTCCTCACATAAGTGTAAAATGCCTTTGTGTTCTCCCTGATCTGTTCTGCCAAGCCTTTCTTGTGGCCCCTCCTGGCTCCCCTCAGACCATTTTTGAGCTCTTTCCTCGCCTGCCTGTAATCCTCTCTAGCTGAACTTGACCCTAGCTTCCTCCACCTTATGTAAGCTACCTTCTTCCTTTTGACGAGAAGCTCCACCGCTCTCGTCATCCAAGGTTCCTTTATCTTACCCCTTCTTGTCTGTTTCAGAGGGACATATTTATTCATCACAACTGTTCCTTAAACAGTCTCCACATGTCTATAGTGCCTTTACCATGGAACAATTGCTCCCAGTCCATGCTTCCTAACTCATGTCTAATCGCATCATAGTTTCCTCTTCCCCAATTAAATATCCTCCCATTTTGCCTAACCCTCTCTTTCTCCATAGCTATGTAGAATGTGAGGCAGTTATGGTCACTATCACCAAAATGCTCTCCCACCACAAGGTCTGATACCTGCCCCGGCTTGTTTCCGAGCACCAAGTCTAGAATGGCCTCTCCCCTCGTCAGCCTGTCAACGTACTGAGTTAGGAAACCCTCCTGAACACACCTTACAAAAACAGCTCCATTCAAATCTTCTGCTGAAGGAGGTTCCAATCAATATTGGGAAAGTTAAAGTCACCCATTACAACAACCCTACTACGTCCACACTTTTCCAAAATCTGCCGATCTATGCTTTCTTCAATCTCCCTGCTGCTATTGGGGGGCCTGTAGTAAACCCCTAACGAGGTGACTGCTCCCTTGCTGTTCCTAATTTCCACCCATACTGACTCAGTAGTCAGATCTTCCTCGACAATGGAAGCTTCTGTAGCTGTGATACCCTCTCTGATTAGTAGTGCTACACCCCCTCCTCTTTTCCCCCACTCCCTATTCTTTTTAAATGTTCTAAACCCTGGAACATCCAGCAACCATTCCTGCCCATGAGAAACCCATGTCTCTATTATGGCCACAACATCATAGCACCAGGTACTGATCCATGCTCTAAGTTCATCACTTTTATTCCTGATACTCCTTGCGTTAAAGCAAACACACTTTAACTGATCCCTTGGTTCCTTCCCAGGAAAATCCTTCCCACTAGCTGGTCTATCTCTTGCTACTGCCTCACCTGCATCAACTCTCACCTCCGGTATACAGCTCAGGTTCCCACCCCCCCTGCCATACTAGTTTAATAAACCCTCTCGAACTACTCGAGCAAACCTTCCACCCAGGACATTGGTCCCCTTCCAGTTCAGATGCAACCCGTCCTTCTTGTACAGGTCCCACCTTCCCCAGAAGGCATCCCAATTATCTACATATCTGAAGCCCTCCGTCCCACACCAGCTGCGCAGCCACGTGTTAAGCTGTGCCCGCTCCCTGTTCCTCGCCTCGCTATCTCGTGGCACCGGTAGTAAACTAGAGAATACTACTCTGTTCGTCCTGCTTTGCAGCCTCCATCCTAACTCCCTGAAATCACTTTTTATATCCTCAATCCTTTTTCTGGCTATGTCATTAGTGCCAATGAAGGAGAGAGGCATAACTCCATTGAGCTGTTTAGATGAGATGATGTCAACTGGGAGCAAGAGGCCAGCATGTAATATATCCAAGTTTGCTGATGATACAGAAATAGATCGGAGGGTATGTGTTGACAAGAACACAAAGAGTCCGCAAGGGTATAAAGGAAGTTTGAAAGAATGGGCAAAAAAGTTAACAAATGGAATTTATTGCGGGACAGTGTGAGATTATGCATGCACTTTGATGGAAAGAATCAAAATGCAGAGTAATTAAATAGGACGAGATTCCAAAGAAGCATGACACATAGGGATCTGGGTGTTCATGTGCATGAGGGTGACATATGAGAAATGAGCCAGGAGTGCTTTCGGTGAGTCAGGTCAAGAGTGTAATGCTGATGAGCTGAGGCATGGGAAAAAGTCCACCGAAGTTACAGAGGGGTAAAAAGGACCAGCAAATTTCTTCTCTTCAATGATCATGAGTCTTTGGAATTCATTGCCACAGGTAAACGTGGGGACAGTATCCTCGTGTATATTTAAGGTTGAGATGGATAGATTCTTGATCAGTCAGGGAATCAAGGTTTACAGGGAAAGGGCAGGATAGTGGACATGAGGAATTGAATAGTGGAGCAGACTAGAGGGGCCAAATGGCCAACTCCAGTTCCTATTCTTTATGATTTTATGATTTTGTCATAATTCATGTTTTCCAGGTCAGGATCAGGTTATGGCTCATCCAATGAAAATGTATTCCACCACTAACAATTTAGTCAAGTATAAATGAAGGTGTGTGTCACATTTTAATTTAACATTCATTTAGATGTCAAATAGGCAACATTTAATTTTGGATATTCATCTTCCAAATTTAGTTATTGTCTCAGTCTCAGGCCTCTGAAGAACTCTGTTTATCTCTCAACAGCTTACAGTGCTTCCTGTCAGCAAGCCTTATCCCCTGAAATCTGGAAACCGGACTTTAAATCAGTAATAATCTGTTGTTCACATACGTAAGGATCAACAGCTACCCATACTCACAGTAATCTTCTTACTGGATTTACTGTAATCTTACACAATTGTACTACTGGATTGACCAGATACTAAACACTTCTTACCAGCTAAGTATTTCTCAGCAATTAAATGGAGATGATGTAAAAGCCTCCAGGATGTTATTCTATGTCTCCTCCTACACTCTCCATTCCTCTTGGCTAACCTTCAGGCATTGCAAGTTCCTCTCATTCCACTATTCAGTTGCCAGCTCTCTAGGAATGGAGAGTCTAGAGTCTCCAGGGACTAAAGATTATTTTCTAGGAGCACACTGCAATTAAGAGTGGCACGGTGGCTCTGTGGTTAGCGCTACTGTCTCACTGCACCAGGAACTTGGGTTCAAATCCAACCTTGGCAGACTGTCTGTGTAGAGTTTGCACTGGTGATCTGGTTTCCTCCCAGAGTCCAAAGATGCGCTAGTTAGCTGGACTGGCCATGCTAAATTTCCTGTAGTGTCTAGGTGGGTTAGCAATGGGTGGTGTAGGGTTAAAAGGGTTGACTTGGGTGGGATGCCCTTTGGAGGGTTGGTGTGGACACATTGGGCCAAAAGGCCTGTTTTCATGTTGTAGGGATTCTGAGACCCATTGAGAAAAGTTTCGCATCCTTCTTTTTTAGGTTTTCTTCAAATTCCTTAACGTATCCAAGAAAATTACTGGAAGTACACAAGAAAAGGCAATTTTTCAATAAGGACAGCCAATGTGTTGAGCAAACATAGAATAAATGTACAGAAATATGTCCTTTCAGAGTTGGGGACACTGCCCACTACTGGTGGCCATTCTTCCACTTTAAGCTTTGGGAAAGTCTCAACATTTGCGCTTTTCTTTCTACACTGGCCATCCATTTAACTCAGCTCCCACTTACTCCCCTTGATCTATGTAACCTCCCTGGCTAAAGAGCGACTTTAGTCCCTCCATTTTCTTGCTTTTCAATGCCATTTACTGCTTTATATAATATGTTAGCCCACATAACATATTATAACAGATAGGTGAGTTCTGTTGAGTCAGATATCTTAAAGTTTATCAACAACACAATCAACTTACACCAAACAGAATCAACTTACAAGGCTATGACAGCTTTACAGACTTCATCAAAGTCATTGTATACTGATGTTACTGTACATCACCCACATAGCCAAGTGACCAAACTGACTCCATCATACAGAAAGGCTCATTACACCAGAATGTCACATGTTGTGATATCACGCTACTGCCTTAAAGATACAGGCCAGTCTGGTCTGGAATCTGTGCTAAAATTCAACTATATTTTAAAAGGTCATGTCCAAATGTTTTGAAAAAGTGTAACACTTGAAAAAGATTGTGCATTTATAGTGATAGCTCAAGTTTGTTAATATAAGCAGAATAAGATATCATCCATTACATGTTATTACTTTGGTGAAGAAAATATGTTGCCAAGGAGCACTGACTAGCGATTGGCAAAAGCCTTGGAGCCTCTAAACTCTTGGCTCTTTTTGACCTCAATATCCATTCACCTTGGGTCTTTGATACAAGCTTCATTTTCTGGCATCCACTGTCACACAACACAAACTCGACTTAACTCAGCTCCCACTTACTCCCCTTGATCTATGTAACCTCCCTGGCTGGTGATTTTAAATTGGTTGTGGAGACAAGTAAAACTCATGACACAACATGATGGATGGAAGGGTATTTATGAAATGGGCTATAAGTGCGTAAGATTGGTTGGAACCATTTATAATGAGAAATCTCCACAGTCCCTTTAGTGAAAGAGCAAATGATAACTCATTAGCATAAGATATTGCTTTTGGATACTGGCAGTCAGGTTCCTAGGCAGACTGCCAAAGATTTAGCAAAATTACAATTCCATAAATGTGCATGGCTGCCCATCATACACAGTTACAAACAGCATCTTCTGAAAGAAAATGCAAGTTTATATTTCATCTGTGCTGTTTGAGACCATTGATGTGTAACTATTCAATTAAAATGGACAAATAATTCCCTTCTACAGGATATTTGGAACTACTTGTGATTCATAGTAAGATTACCAGTAGTTAAATTATCTCATAGTTCCAGAGGCAAGTTGTTACATTTGCAACAGGCTATGTGTGGGTTAAGCAGTTGCAACTATGCAATTAAAAAACCGGAAGAGTTGATGGTTACATGTCTGTCACTGATGTGAAGTATTAGGAATCATGCGATAAGTCTAATCAGTGCTGGCATGCCTCACTGGTAGCACTGTTTCCTCCAGGTCTGAAAGCTCTACTCCAGAGACTTCAGGCTGTACATTCTGGGGGACACTCCAGGACATCAATGTGTCTCTGGAAATTTTGTCTTTCTGATGAGGTATTAAATGCACGCTGCGGTTGGTTAGCTCAGTTGCCTGGGCAGACGGTGAGTGGTGCCAATGCCATCGGTTCAATTCCTGCACTGGCTGAGTTTACCATGAAGGACCCACCACCTTGCATAAGGCATGGCAGCCATCAGATTAAACCATCACTGATTCTCTCTCTAACCAGAGAGCAGCCCTAGTGTCTGGTAAAACTGCCTTTACCTTTATCTGAAATGTCTGGTGTCTTTTCATTGGACTTAAAAAAGATTCCACTGAATGATGTGTACAGGAGCAGAAAGGAGAGGCGTTTGCAAAGTGGTAATGTAAATGAACTGGTAATCAATCTGGAACTCAGGGACAATTGTATCAGAGATAATGGGAACTGTAGATGCTGGAGAATCCGAGATAACAAAGTGTGAAGCTGGATGAACACAGCAGGCCGAGCAGCATCTTAGGAGCACAAAAGCTGACGTTTAGGGCCTAGACCCTTCATCAGAGAGCTCTCTGATGAAGGGTTTAGGCCCTAAACATCAGCTTTTGTGCTCCTCTGATGCTGCTTGTCCTGCTGTGTCCATCCAGCTCCACACTTTGTTATCTTGGAACTCAGGGGAGTTGCTGATGTCGAGGCAATGCCAATAGACTAATAACCCCAAGTGCCAGGCTAATGTTCCAAATCATTGGGTTTGAATCTCATCATGAAAGATGGTGAAACTGGAATTCAACAAAATCTGGATGACAAAGCTGGTCCCATGGAAACCATGTGATCATTGCTAATTGCTGTTAAAAACCCATCTGGTTCACTAATATTCTATTGGGAAGGAAATCTGGCACCCTTACCTGGTCTGACTCTTTGTTGTGCCCAATAGGTTAATAAACACTGTCCTCAGCAAATGAGACCGATGACCAGACAATGGGAGGTTTTACTTGGGGAATAAGTACTGATCAAAAACTTGCAAGCAACTTTTGAAAATTTCACTGGCAAGGTCAGCATTTTCTGCCCATCCATAACTGCCCTTTAACTGAGTGCCTTGCTTGACCATTACAGTGGGCTGTTAAAGAGTCAACCACATTACTGTGGGTCTGCAGTCACGTGTAGGCCAGACCAGGAAAGGATGGCAGATTTGCTTCCCAAAAGAACTCAGTGAACCAGATGAGTTTTTATGACTGTCAGCAGTAGTTACTACTAGGCTCGCTTTTAATTTTTTTTTCATTTATTCATGGGGCATGGGCAACTCTGGCTGAGCCAGCATTTATTGCCAGTCCCTAACTGCCCTTAGGAAGGCGGTGGTGAAGCACTATTGCACTGTGATGTAGTCCATAGTGGGATAAATACAGCACCCATAATGCTATTAGGAAGAGACTTCCACCAGGATTCTGACCCATGCAGGCAGGCAGAGAGGACAAAAAGCTGAACATATAAAAACAGGAAGAAACAAACATTAAATAATCGCAACATAAACCTGCCCATCTTCACACCCAGACAGTAACATTAACAGGCAGCTACATACTCAACACAGTAAACTCCTGTGAGACAGCAAACTGCAGCTCCCAGTGCTAGAACACAGAGGAAGGATATTGCAATCGCTTAGAGTTTTAATCTCAAATCCAGCTCATTCCAAAGGATTCCAAAGGGTGCTGAGATGCAGCAACCGAATCATTTAGCATAGGAGATAATTCAATCCATCATACCAGTCTTATCAAAGCATTCACTCTCTCCTTCTTTCCCCAGAACTATTTGTATTCTATTCAATATCGACCTACCTCAAAGCATGCAACAAAAAAAAGCTAAAGATGTAGGAGATCTCAATTCAGAAGGTGCTGGAAAAGTTGCTGGCAGCATAGTGGTTTAGTGGTTAGCACTGTGACCTCACAGCGCCAGGAGACCCAGGGTCAATTCCAGACTCGTGCTGCTGGCTGTGTGGAGTTTCCACACTCTTCCCCCAACTCCCTCCCACCATGTCTGTGTGGGATTCCTGCGGGTACTCCAGTTTCCTCCTACAGATGTGTGCTTTCCAAGATGTGCAAGTTAGGTGGATTGGCTATGGTAAATTTCCTGTTGTGTCCAGGGGTGTGCAGGTTAGATAGGTTAGCCATAGAAAATTTAGGGTTATAGGGGTGGGTGCTGGTTGGGATGCTCTCTGGAGGAACAGTTTGGATTTGATGTGCTGAATAGCCTGCTCCCACATCATTATATTATATGATTCTATGATGGATCTGACAGAACCCAGCAGGGCACGCAGCATCTGTGATGTGACGGCATTGTTAATAGTTCAAGTCTAGTGCCCCTTGTTCAGTTCTGAAGGAAAATATAACGTTCTTAACATGGCAGTGAATTTTCCCTCAGGGTGGCTTATTTTAGTGTCCAGGAGGTTAATTTGTCATTCCTGGAAACTCTTGGAGAGTTGGCTTGACGAAAGTACAGGAGGGTGAGAAATGCATACAAAACAGCATCAGAAAAGGGCATGGGGAAATTAGTAGAAAAGGCTGAGGTGAGGTGAAGTGTGGGGATGGAGGGTAAGGCAGTATGTGAGATGGGTTGAACAAATGATGATACTCAACGATGAAACTCAATGATGAAACAAATCATTGAAGGTCAGAAATACAGAACAGAGAATACCATTTGGCCCACCATGCAGAGCTGGGCTGAGAAAGGGCAAATGGAGTTCAACCTGGATAAATGCAAAGTGATGCATTTTGGAAGGTCGAACTTAAATGCTGAATATAGGATTAAAGGCAGGATTCTCGGCAGTGTGGAGGAACAGAGGGATATTGGTGTTCAAGTGCATAGCTCCCTCAAAGTTGCCACCCAGGTGGATAAGGTTGTTAAGAAAGCATATGGCGTTTTGGCTTTCATTAACAGGGGGATCAAGTTTAAGAGCCGTGAGATTATGCTGCAGCTCTACAAAACACTGGTGAGACCACACTTGGAATACTAGGTCCAGTTCTGGTCGCCCTATTATAGGAAAGATGTGGAGGCTTTGGAGAGGGTGCAAAGGAGGTTTACCAGGATGCTGCCTGGAATGGAGGGATTGTCTTACAAGGAGAGGTTGACTGAGTTCGGACTTTTCTCTCTGGAGAGAAGAAGGAAGAGAGGTGACCTGATCGAGGTGTACAAGGTAATGAAAGGCAAGGATAGAGTCGATAGCCAGAGATTTTTCCCCAGGGCAGGACTGACTGCCACGAGGGGTCATAGTTTTAAGGTGTTAGGAGGAAGGTATAGAGGAGACGTCAGAGGGAGGTTCTTCACCCAGAGAGTTGTGAGCGCATGGAATAGTTTACCAGTGGTAGTCGTGGAAGCGGAGTCATTAGTGACATTTTAGCGACTGCTGGACATGCACATGGGCAGCAGTGAATTGAGGGGAATGTAGGTGAGGTTATTTTATTTTTGGATTAGGATTTTTCCACGGCACAACATCGTGGGCTGAAGGGCCTGTACTGTGCTGTACTTTTCTATGTTCAATGTCCTTGGACACTGTCAAAGAATTATCCCAAGCAGTCCATCTTCCAGCTCCTGGTCAGTAATACTGTGGGTTACAGCACCTCAAATGCACAGCCAACATTTGAGCTCTTCTTTGATGCCAAGATTGTTCATTCTGCCACACTTTCAGGCAGCAAGTTCCAATATTCTTCAATAGTCAGTGCACATTGATGACCGCTGAGTCTCCTACACAAATTGGAAAGCACAGATATTCCAGCAATATGGTCCCTGGGATCTGTTTGACAGTGTATGGATTACATGGTACATTAACAACTGTTAGTGATCTACTGCTTGGGATCAGTAATTTTGAAGTTTACATATTCAAGGCCTGTCAATTAGGTTTCATGGAGAGGTAGCCTTTTGGCAGTTTCGAAGCCATCAGCTTCAAGTTACATGCATTGACATTAAAATGAATGGCTTCTCTCCTCACAAAGTAAACATATTTGGTTCATTTGTGATAAAGTGCAAGAGCTTACAATTTGCTCATTATTGAGCTAAAAAGCCTTTCTCCCCCAAACATTTCTCTTGTGACAGCATTATCCCCAGTGAAAACGCAGACCTATCACAAAGATGGAGCAACCAGATCATCCATCAACCAGTTTCTCTCAGTCGCTCCATATTCAGCTCTAAGGTTTGCACGTGCCTGCTTGTCTTACAAAACACAGGGTTTGTTTTGTTGACTAAAGGTGAAGACCTGAAGGTCACAGTCCACCTTTCAAACATATCGCTCTGGTTGCCAGAGCCAGAACATTGTGATGACAGTGTAAAAAATCCCAGGATTCACTTTTCCCGTAACACTTCTGTCTTCATGTAAAAGGGATTTTATTTTCATGGGGATAACAATATTCCCATCGTAATAATGCCTTTTGAAAGTGGAGCAATGCCCAAAGTTCAAGGAGGAGGAACAAAACTCTCCCTAAACATAGCCAAATCACCCAGAAAAAATACATTTATGATCCATTCGAGAAAGTCACTTCTCCCTCAAACTACCATCACTGGGACAATTAAGATCTGTGGTGAGCAGCTCCTCCAATCACAGGCTCATTCTCTCTCATGCTTGATATTGACAGTCTCACAGTGAACCTATCAGCAGCAAACATGGGAGGAAACAGCCTGTGATTGGAAGACTGATGAGGATTTGTTTAGCACTGAGCCAATTTGCAGAGATGGGGACGAAAGCAAATGGGGCCCCAGCGAGACTAATGCAGCAACCAGAAGGACCTGGCAGCAAATAAAAGAATCATAGAATGCCTACAGTGTGGAAGAAGGCCATTTGGCCAATCGAGTCCTCACTGACCCTCCGAAGAGCATCCAACCCAGGCCGAACCCCCTATCCTATCCCTGTAACCTCACATTTTCAATGGCCAATCCACCTAACTTACACATCTCCTGTGAAAGGAAACTGGAGTACCTGGGGGAAACCCAGGCAGACACGGGGAGAATGTGCAAACTCCCTGCAGACTGTCCCCACAAGGGTGAAATCGAACCTGGGGCCCTGGCTCTGTAAGGCACTAAGCCACCGTGCCACCACACTGGATAGCATACAAGATGATTAAAAAAAAAAATCACAAAACATAATATTCTTTGTCCATGACATATAAGGCTCTAGTTAGGTCCCATTTAGAATACTGTGTCCAATTTTGGGCCCCACACCTCAGGAAGGACATACTAGGCCTGGAGCGTGTCCAGCGGAGATTCATACGGACGATCCCTGGAATGGTAGGTTTAACGTGTGATGAACGGCTAAGGATCCTGGGATTGTACTCATTAGAGTTTAGAAGGTTGAGGGGACATCTAATAGAAACTTACAAGATAATGTATGGTTTAGAAGGGGTGGACGCTAGGAAGTTGTTTCCGTTAGGTGGGGAGACTAGGACCCGTGGGCACAGCCTTAAAATTAGAGAGGGTAAACTTAAAACTGAAATGAGACGACATTTCTTCAGCCAGAGAGTGGTGGGCTTGTGGAATTCATTGCCGCAGAGTGCAGTGGAGGCCGGGACGTTGGATGCCTTCAAGGCAGAGATCGACAAATTCTTGATCTCAAAAGGAATCAAGGGCTACAGGGAGAGTGCAGGGAAGTGGTGTTGAAATGCCCATCAGCCATGATTTAAATGGCGGAGTGGACTTGATGGGCCGAATGGCCTTACTTCCACTCCTATGTCTTATGGCCTTATGGTCTAAGGAAAAAAATATTGGCCTGATCTCTGAAGTGGTCTATTCCATCTTTTAAATCTACCTAAGCACCACTGTGGAGAATTGGTTAAAGTCTAATTTCTTTTTGTCCTAAAGCAATCTCATTGATTGAATAAAAACATTTGTTGAGTTCACATTTTTTTGCTTATGTAAAGTCTTAAGACAGACATTCCAGTCAATCTCCAAATCCCTTAAAACAATAAAATTGAAAATCATAGTCCGACTTCGGAACTGCTTATAGCTGTCAATAAAACTGAGAAATAGCAAATATCCTACTATGATAAAGGGTGGCTGTGATATCAAGATATGCAGCATTAATCAGGTAATTTGAGACGACCCAGGTTTATATCAACAAATAGAATGAAATAGCAAGTGATGATTTTTAAAAAAAACTTCAGACAGTATCTTTTTCAAAAATTTAAAGGACAAGCCTTTTAAATGCCTTGGTGCTTTTTTAGTTCTCTTTGACAGGTCCTTTAGGCAATTATTTCTGACAGATTTGTTGCTACTACCAATGAGCTTGATAGCCAATGGACTTATGCTCACATTACTCACTTTCAACAATTTAAAATGCATCTTATCTCTCGAAAAGAATACTTAACCCATCCAGGTGGGCAGCTAACCCCTGACAAGGGTGTCCAAGAGGTTCCTTATCCCTCCCTGCAAAGGGTAACTTTGTCTAACAAAATGACAGCGCAAAGTTCAGACCAGCTCCTAACAAGGAGAATCTGAAAGCTTTTTACCCTCCAGACCAACAAAAATCACCTAAAAGCAGAGGCAGCTGCTGATTTATAAAGACAACGGGCCCCGCAAAAACAGGCATGCACAAAACATGATCCAAACTGTGGCACAGTAGCTCAGTGGTTAGCACTGCTGCCTCACAGCTCCAGGGGCCCTACTTCGATTCCACCCCCGGGTGATTGTTTGTGTGGAGTTTGCATATTCTCACTGTGTCTGCGTGAGTTTCCTCCGGGTGTTCCGGTTTCCTCCCACAGTCCAAACCTGTGCAGGCTAGGTGGATTGACCATGCTAAATTGCCCGCGGTGTTCGGGGATGTGTCGATTAGGTGGGTTATAAGGGGATGGGTCTAGGTGAGATGCTCTGTGGGTCGGTGTGGACTTGTGAGGCCGAAGGGCCTGTTTCCACGCTGTAGAGATTCTACGAAAAGAGATCTATAAAACCCATGGAAAAATAGCATATGCCAACCTCCAAGGATGGGACCTCCGATGTTCATGCACTTTCACATTCTCACAAGGACTGAGAGGCTTCCCATCGCAGTGAGAACCACACTGTTGCCTCAATGGGTTGTGAAAGGAGATCCAATATCCAGAGTAAGCAGGAACTGCAGATGCTGGAGAATTGAAGATAACAAGGTGTACAGCTGGATGAATACAGCAGGCCAAGCAGCATCAGAGGAGCAGGAAAGCTGACATTTTGGGCCTAGACCCTTCTTTAAAAAATCTCATTCTCCAGCATCTGCAGTTCCTACTATCTCTGACCCAATATCCAGTCAGTTTTAAAAAGAAAATAGACATAAAAGGGAAGTATTGATGACATGATTAGATTCCCTACAGTGTGGAAACAGGCCCTTTGGCCCAACAAGTCCACACTGCCACTTGAAGTATCCCACCCATACCCATCCACCATAACCCACACACCCCTGAACACTATGGGCAATTTAGCATGGCCGATCCACCTAGCCTACACATCTTTGGACTGTGGGAGGAAACCGGAGCACCCGGAGGAAACCCACGCAGACACAGGGAGAATGTGCAAACTCCACTCAGACAGTTGCCCGAGGCTGGAATCGAACCCGGATCCCTGGTGCTGTGAGGCTGCAGTGCTAACCACTGAGCCACCGTGCCACCCCGAACAATATTGCAGGGCTCCTCAGGAAGATGAAGGCGTTAGGATGTATTGGATAGTTCTACAGTGTATAATTGGCTCAATAACTACGTTTGTGCTGCATTGTGACATAAGTCGATGAAAAAGCAGTTCTCATCTCATCCTGAGCTACTCCTCACTACTCCTCAACACTGGCTATTTGGGTCTGACCTACGTGTATGTATTTCATTTTCAAAGGTGCTCAATTTAGAATCAGTACAAATCACCAGATTTATTAATGGAAATCTGTTCGGTGACTGTTGACTTTAATCAGCGACATTGAGTTCTTCATGATTCTTGGATTTGCTGAGTTATGGTGGCTGTCATTCCTTGACACTGGTTCTCACTGGTGGACTCAGTAAGCTGCTGTTTTCTGACATTTATTTCCATAAAGCATTTAGTAACAACTGTGCTAATGAAAGGGGCTGCAGCTCATGAAAAGCCAAGAGAGACTCAAACCTGTTGGGCCACGAAATTCACCAGGAGGGTTCCAGGAAGCACTGCTGGGGTCACTGAGCAGGGGACGGGAGGAGAAGGAGATAGACAGCGATGCATCACACAGCAGAGCTGTCAATCTGAGTAGTTTTAATTAATTGCTCTCTCCCTGCGTTTGCAAAGGTTTCTCTGTGTTGCCACTATCCGCAATCATACCTGGTTAAGCATGTTTGGTACTGGAGTACCAGAGAGAAACAAGCTTCACTTTGGAAATGTTATTATATTGACAGTGAAAATCAGAATGCAGTGGGAGAGAAAACACCTCACCATCTCAAAACACACCAAAACTATATTCCTAACTCACCCTAATCTATCAAATTTAGCATTGCTTTGGAAAATAAAAAGGCCATTCAGTCTCTCAAGTGTATTCAGTCATTCCACTGGATCAGGTTGAAGCCACGTCTTACTCCAGGTATGCTGTTAATCACTCCCTTACCCAAGAAAGACGGACAGGTCTTGGATTTTGGGTGTGAAAAACACTTTGTGTCAGGAAGTGCTGCCGGATCCCTCGCCTGACTGGTTTGGTTCTGCTTTGAAAGTTTTGGCCCCTCACTGTGACTGACCTCCTGGGCAGAAATGTTCCCTCACCTCCAATCCACTCAGCATTTGGGACCCCTCAATCAGATGGTGTTGGGAATCTCCTAAACGCAAGGAAATTACAGGCCACATCGAGGCAGCCTGTCCTCAAATTGTAACTCTTTTAGCCTCAGGATTATTTTGCGTAAATCTATACAATATCCTCACATCACCCCCCAACTCACCCAAAATTCTCTGCTTGTCTGTCTCACACGCACACACACACTCACTCACCCGCACACACACGCATACATACACACACACACACACACACCCACACATTCTCTCTCTCTCACAGACACACACACACACACACACACACATTCTCTCTCTCTCTCACACATACACACACACTCTCATACACACACTCACTCTCACACACACACACACACACAAGGCACACACACACACACGTACACACACACACACACACACACACACACACACAAGGCACACACACTCACATAGACACACACACACACACACACAAACACACAGACACACACACACAGACACACAAACACACACAAACACACAGACACACACACAGACAGACACACAAACACTCACACACACACACACACACACACACACACACACACACACACACACACACACACACACACACACACACTCACTCACTCTCCTGACGGGGTTTGATCAAGGCTGTACAATTCAAAATTTTCTTAGATGCAAAACATGTGACTCCTTTCATATCTTTCATGCCACCTTCTATTAATGGGGACAAATCCCTAATTTAATCTTTTGCTCGCATCTATCCTGTCTTCTGTATGTCTCTGCTCTCAGCATGTAATCTCTTCAAGATTCCTCACAGACAATGAGAATTAAGAATGTGGGGAAATGTAGCCCCTCACCCAACCAATCCAGCCGGCAATCTGTTGTGCTGTCTCTGCTGGCTCAGCTCCCTTTTCCCCATCCATCAGCCCCTCGATCCCGAGGAATTTTGCACAGTCACCGTCCTCATTAGCTGCATTCTTTGGCTTTCACTCCAAGGTACAGGTTGTAGATTTACATTTGCCACTAATTTGCAGCTGATATGCCTCCAGGACGTGAATGCAAATTGATCGGATGCTGGTCCTGAACTTTGTCGTCCTTTATCCAGCTGCACACAGGTCACAGAATCACACACAAAGAAGCAGGACTTCCTCGCCTCTGGCATTTGGCCCTTTGAGGGGTAAGGTCGCAAGGCCTTTTCACATTGAAAGGTCAGCAAGAAAGAATTTGCATTAATGTAGAATCTTTCACGACTTAAGAGCATTCAGAATGTTTGGCAGCCAGTTGGAAATAGTTGATGAAGTGCAGTCAGTGTTGTCCTTATGGAAATTTAACAGCCATTCAGCAACAATAAGTTCCCAAGACCAGGTGGCTGGGCTAGTCCCTGATAGGGGATACACATCAATAACTGAGTAAAAGACTCTTCATCCCATTGAGTCTGTGCCACTCAGAAACAGCCAACTAACTATTCTAATATAAAATGTGAGGCTGGATGAACACAGCAGGCCAAGCAGCATCTCAGGAGCACAAAAGCTGACATTTCGGGCCTAGACCCTTCACCAGAGAGGGGGATGGGGAGAGGGAACTGGAATAAATAGGGAGAGAGGGGGAGGCGGACCGAAGATAGAGAGTAAAGAAGATAGGTGGAGAGAGTATAGGTGGGGAGGTAGGGAGGGGATAGGTCAGTCCAGGGAAGACGGACAGGTCAAGGAGGTGGGATGAGGTTAGTAGGTAGATGGGGGTGCGGCTTGGGGTGGGAGGAAGGGGTGGGTGAGAGGAAGAGCCGGTTAGGGAGGCAGAGACAGGTTGGACTGGTTTTGGGATGCAGTGGGTGGGGGGGAAGAGCTGGGCTGGTTGTGTGGTGCAGTGAGGGGAGGGGACGAACTGGGCTGGTTTAGGGATGCAGTAGGGGAAGGGGAGATTTTGAAACTGGTGAAGTCCACATTGATACCATATGGCTGCAGGGTTCCCAGGCGGAATATTCCACCTGGGAACCCTGCAGCCATATGGTATCAATGTGGACCTCACCAGTTTCAAAATCTCCCCTTCCCCTACTGCATCCCTAAACCAGCCCAGTTCATCCCCTCCCCCCACTGCACCACACAACCAGCCCAGCTCTTCCCCCCCACCCACTGCATCCCAAAACCAGTCCAACCTGTCTCTGCCTCCCTAACCGGTTCTTCCTCTCACCCACCCCTTCCTCCCACCCCAAGCCGCACCCCCATCTACCTACTAACCTCATCCCACCTCCTTGACCTGTCCGTCTTCCCTGGACTGACCTATCCCCTCCCTACCTCCCCACCTATACTCTCTCCACCTATCTTCTTTACTCTCCATCTTCGGTCCGCCTCCCCCTCTCTCCCTATTTATTCCAGTTCCCTCTCCCCATCCCCCTCTCTGATGAAGGGTCTAGGCCCGAAACGTCAGCTTTTGTGCTCCTGAGATGCTGCTTGGCCCGCTGTGTTCATCCAGCCTCACATTTTGTTGTCTTGGAATTCTCCAGCGTCTGCACTTCCCATTATCCCTAACTATTCTAATATAGTAGGAACTGCGGATGCTGGTGAATCTGAGATAACAAGGTGTACAGCTGGATGAACACTGGAGAAGGGTCTAGACCCAAAACATCAGCTTTCCTGCTCCTCTGATGCTGCTTGGTCTGCTGTGTTCATACAGCTCCACACCTTGTTATAACTATTCTAATCCCATTTCTCGGCACTTGGCCCCAGCCTTGGCATCATAAATGTACATCTTGAACATAGAACAGTACAGCGCAGGAACAGGCCATTCAGTCCACGGTGTTGTGCTGAACATGATGCCTCGTCAAACTAATCCCTACTGTCTGCCATTGGTCCATACCCATCCATTCCTTGCATATTCATGTGCTTATCTAAAAGTCCCTGAAACACCCCTATTTGTATCTGCCTCCACCACCACCTCTGGCAGCGCATTCCAGGATCCTACTGCTCTCTGTGTAAAAACACTTGCCCCACACATCTCCTTTAAACTTTACCCCTCTCATCTTAAAAGCATTCCCTCTCATCATAGACATTTCAACTCAGCAAAAAAAGATTGAAATACCTCTTCAATGTTATGAGGATTTCTGCTCCTACCACCATTACAGGTAGACTTCCAGATTCCCACCACATCTGAATGAGAATAAATTTTCCTCATAGCCCCTTTTAACATTCTCCTAAACTATGCCTAATAACCCCATCGCTGATCTCTCCATCAAGAGGAAATATTTCTTCCTTACTCCTGTCTATGTCCCTCATCATTTGACACATCTCCTCATGTCCCGCTTTAGTCTCCTCTGCTCGACAGAAAACAATCCCAGTCTGTCCAATCTCTCTTCCTAACTGAAACTATCTAGCTCAGGCACCATCCTGAGATATGGAATCAGACCACAATCAGAGAAGGCAAACAGCTTCAACTTAATAGCTCATCAGAAAGGCTCTCCAAGCCCAACCAGGGCAGCCATCTCAGTGTTCTCCTAAAGCATTGCATTCATGGAGTTTAAGAGTCTTGGGATGTTTTCTTTCATTGAAGTTGCTATATAAATGTAAAGTATTGTTGGTGAATGTGAAAAAAATAACATACATTGAAGGAGATAACAAGAACTTGCAGATGCTGGAGTCAGAGATAACACAGTGTGGAGCTGGAGGAACACAGCAGGCCAGGAAGCATCAGAGGAGCAGGAAAGTTGACGCTTTGGGTCGGAAGCCTTCTTCAGAAATTCTCCACACCACGCTGTCTCTGACTCCAGCATCTACAGTTCTTACTATCTCCGAGTGAGTTATAATCCCACTGCGAGCCGCAGCTACGGATGACCACCTTGACGTTGTCCTCCTCCCTCCAGAAAGACCTCAGTGGATCTCTGTCCCACTGCAACCCTCTGGTAATCTCTTCAGCCCTGAAATTCTTTGACCACATACTGAAGCAAACCCACACTGCAGCCACATCTCCTTTCTCAGTACCTGCCTATGGAACTGGGTCGTCCCGAATGGACTCCAATCCACATTCTGGTCTTGCCTTACCATGACAACCTCTACCTCCAGAGCATCCAGAGCCTCCAAAAATAGTTTTCTCTACAGATCTTCCAGTACACACTCTCAGAAAGGTGCTGGCATCTTCTGGCACTACAATCAACCCGAGCCCAGCTCAGAGTCTCCTTCTCCCAGACCTGCAAAGGACCCCTTCTGTTTTTCATTCTGCACAGGATTCACAGCCTTAACCAATGCTTTTCCTCCACCCTGTCAGACATTCAAAAAGTTCTTGCCTGTGTGCAGTCCTTTGCTTTTACAATCCATTGGCTTTCTGGCTAACTATGCCGAGACTGGCTGCTAAGCTGCTATGTATTTTGACAGGGAATTGTATTCATTGAAGGTCTCCATAACCCAAACTGGAAATAATCATGTGAAGGCTCTTGTAAAGAGCAGTGTGGGTCCTGGGGGAGCGGTATCATGCCAAAGCTTCATATATCACTCTCCTGGCCTGTTAGCCAGTCCAAAGCAAATTGAGTACAGACTGTGTGTGCATGTGCATGTGTGTGTGAGTGTGTGTGTGCATGTATGTGTGAGAGAGTGAGTGTGTGAATGTGTGCGTGCATGTGTGTGTGAGAGAGTGAGTGTGTGTGTGAATGTGTGCGTGCATGTGTGTGTGAGAGAGTGAGTGTGTGTGTGTCTCGGTGAGTGTGTGTGCATGTGCATGTCTGTCTGTGTGTGTGTGCATGTGCATGTCTGTCTGTGTGTGTGTGCGTGTGCGTGTCTGTGTGTGTGTGTGCATGTGCATGTCTGTGTGTGAGAGTGCATGCGTGTGTGTGTGTGTTTGTGTGTGTGTGAGAGTGTGTGCGTGTGAGAGTGTGTGTGAGTGAGTGAGAGTGTGTGTGTGTATGCATGTGCATATGTTCGTGCGTTTGAAAATGTATGGTGTGTGAGTGCAAACGGTGTGTGTGTGTGTGTGTGTGTGTGTGTGTGTGTGTGTGTGTGTATGTGTGTGTGTGTGTGTATGTGTGTGTATTTGTGTGCACAAACAGCCCTATCAGTGAAAGCAAGGTGCAGAGCTGGATGAACACAGCAGGCCAAGTGGCAGCAGAGGAACAGGAAAGCTGACGTTTCGGGTCTAGGCCCTTCTTCAGAGCCTTCCTGCTCCTCTGATGCTGCTTGGCCTGCTGTGTTCATCCAGCTCTAAACCTTGTTATCTCAGATTCTCCAGCATCTGCAGTTCCTACTGTCTGTGGCCCTATCAGTTATGTTCTTTGGATCAGCTCAAGGTGTGCCACACAACTTAGGTTTAAGGAAGGAGGTGGAGCAGGATAAATGTCAGCGTTGTTGTGGATCAGACTTAAACCACAGAATCTAGCTGAGAGCAGACTGACTGAGAAGGCAGTTGTTGGTCAGGTGCCAGGCTGAGGATTATGAGACAGTGTGTGGGAGAAAAAAAGACATCTTCAGGATAAACCAGGGAGTTTCTCTTCCTCCTGTTTCTTGGGCAGGTTAGTGATACAACACTATTTCAAAAACCACTGTGCCAGTGAAGTTAATCAAACATACATCCGGCAGCAGGCTGGAATCTATTACTGTATTCCAATCCCCCTCCTACATGTAAGGAGTGCCAAGACACGCAGGGTGTCAACCAGAACAGAGTCCACATTCAGTCCAGAGTATTTCAGTAGGCTGGTCACTGAAAATTACTCAGGCTCCCCAAAATATCAATTAGTCAGATCCCTCAATGGGATAAACCTCCAGACTGAGGAGCACCTTCTCAATCTTGGTCTCTTGCTCTTTTACAAAACTAAAACAAAAACTGGGGATGCTGGAGATCTGAAAAAAAAATCAGAGAATGCTAAAGAAACTCAACAGGTCTGGCAGCATCTGTGGGGAGAGAAACAGAGTTAATGTTTTGAGTCCAATTACCCTTCATCGGAACATCCCTCATTCTTCAATACATTTAGGATCTGCTTCAGGGATCAATAAGAGCACCAGTGTTTTGAGAAGTGGAAAGAGAGGAGTGAGGGCAGAGGGAGGAGGGGGGGGAGTGATGGAATGCTGAGGAAGAGAGTGGCGATTCTGGGCTACGTAATGAGTAGAGTGGGGATTGTGAGGGGAGGGAGGTGTTGGAGAGTGAGGAGTATGAAATATAGAGTAAAGGAACAAGGCTGAGTGTTGGAGGGGGTAATGCAAAAAGAGAAAGCAAGGTCCAACAGGGTTACACTTCTGTAATTATTTTTCTCTCTCTTTAAGTCATCCAATTCCCTTTCGAAAGCTACAACTGGATCAGCACATTCAAGCAGAGTATACCAGGCTCCATCCACTGACTACAGGTTAACATTCGTTGTGATATTGCTAATGCCTGGTTTGCTAATCTCAAATCAGTATTCGCTGGTTCTTGTTTCTTTTCTCCAATGAGACCATTTTCTGCCAATAGAGATCAAACCCAGCATGATTTTTGACACTTCTAAGAAACCTTTCCTTGACCTTCTCCTCAGAGAACACTCTGAACGTCTGCAATCGATCCACATAACTGAAGCCACTAATCCTTGACAACTCCATTATGGGAAGACAGCAGAACCAGGGATTCCGCCAAACAATAACACCAGTCCTCAAAATCATAATGGATTCCATAACACATTGGAATACATTAGGCCATTCAGCCCATTGTGTCTGCTTCACTATTCAATCATAGTTGATACATTTCTCAATCTCATTCTTCTGCCTTCTCCCTGTAACCATACTAATCAAGAACCTATCTCTCTCTTTATTTCAAATATGCCTAATGACTTGACCTGAACAGCTCTCTGTGACAAAGAGTTCCACAGATTCACCACCCTCTGGCTGAAGAAATTCCTCCTCATGTCAGTTCTAAAGCGTTGTCCCTTCACTCTAAGGCTGTGCGCTCGGTCTGCATTTCTCCTACTAATGGAAATATCTTCTCTGCAATCTCTCTGCTTAAGCCGCTCAGTATTCCATAAGTTTCAATCAGATACCCCCCTTTCCTTCAAAACTTCATCGAATACAGACCCAGAGCCCTCAATCACTCTTCATGTGAAAAGCCCTTCATCCCTGGGATCATTCTGGACCTCCTCCAACACCAGCGTCTTAGATATGGGACCTAGAATGGGTCACAATATTCAAAATACGATCTGACGAGAGCCTTATATGGCCTCAGTAGTGCATCTCTGCTCCAGTATTCTGGCCCTCTCAAAATGAATGGTAACATTGCATTTGCCTTCCTAACTGTAAACTGAACCTGCATATGAACCTTAAGACAATCCTGAACTTGGGCGACTACGATGCATTGTGCTTCAGACTGCCTCAGCCATTCCCTGTTTGAAAATAGACTGCACCTCCAGTCTTTCTCCCAAAGTGCATAGCCTCACATTTTACCACATTGTATTCCATATGATAATAAAATGTGAGGCTGGATGAACACAGCAGGCCAAGCAGCATCTCAGGAGCACAAAAGCTGACATTTCGGGCCTAGACCCTTCATCGGAGAGGGGGATGGGGAGAGGGAACTGGAATAAATAGGGAGAGAGGGGGAGGCGGACCGAAGATGGAGAGAAAAGAAGATAGGTGGAGAGAGTATAGGTGGGGAGGTAGGGAGGGGATAGGTCAGTCCAGGGAAGACGGACAGGTCCAGGAGATGGGATGAGGTTAGTAGGTAGATGGGGGTGCGGCTTGGGGTGGGAGGAAGGGATGGGTGAGAGGCAGAACCGGTTAGGGAGGCAGAGACAGGTTGGACTGGTTTTGGGATGCAGTGGGTGGGGGGGAAGAGCTGGGCTGGTTGTGTGGTGCAGTGAGGGGAGGGGACGAACTGGGCTGGTTTAGGGATGCAGTAGGGGAAGGGGAGATTTTGAAACTGGTGAAGTCCACATTGATACCATATGGCTGCAGGGTTCCCAGGCGGAATATGAGTTGCTGTTCCTGCAACCTTCGGGTGGCATCATTGTGGCACTGTAGGAGGCCCATGACGGACATGTCATCTAGAGAATGGGAGGGGGAGTGGAAATGGTTTGCGACTGGGAGGTGCAGTTGTTTGTTGCGAACTGAGCGGAGGTGTTCTGCAAAGCGGTCTCCAAGCCTCCGCTTGGTTTCCCCAATGTAGAGGAAGCCACACCGGGTACAGTGGATGCAGTATACCACATTGGCAGATGTGCAGGTGAACCTCTGCTTAATGTGGAATGTCATCTTGGGGCCTGGGATAGGGGTGAGGGAGGAGGTGTGGGGGCAAGTGTAGCATTTCCAGCGGTTGCAGGGGAAGGTGCCGGGTGTGGTGGGGTTGGAGGGCAGTGTGGAGCGAACGAGGGAGTCACGGAGAGAGTGGTCTCTCCGGAAAGCAGACAAGGGTGGGGATGGAAAAATGTCTTGGGTAGTGGGGTCGGATTGAAGATGGCGGAAGTGTCGGAGGATGATGCGTTGTATCCGGAGGTTGGTGGGGTGGTGTGTGAGAACGAGGGGGATCCTCTTTGGGCGGTTGTGGCAGGGGCGGGGTGTGAGGGATGTGTTGCGGGAAATACGGGAGACGCGGTCAAGGGCGTTCTCGATCACTCGACCCCAAGCCGCACCCCCATCTACCTACTAACCTCATCCCACCTCCTTGACCTGTCCGTCTTCCCTGGACTGACCTATCCCCTCCCTACCTCCCCACCTATACTCTCCTCTCCACCTATCTTCTTTTCTCTCCATCTTCGGTCCGCCTCCCCCTCTCTCCCTATTTATTCCAGAACCCTCACCCCATCCCCCTCTCTGATGAAGGGTCTAGGCCCGAAACGTCAGCTTTTGTGCTCCTGAGATGCTGCTTGGCCTGCTGTGTTCATCCAGCCTCACATTTCATTATCTTGGATTCTCCAGCATCTGCAGTTCCCATTACCTCTGATAGTATTCCATATGACACTTCTTTGTTCATTCTTCTAGCCTGTCCCAGGCCTTCTACAACCCTCCCACTTCCTCAACACTATGTGCCTCTCTACCTATCTTTGTGTCCTCTGCAAACGTAGCAATAACGCCGTCAGTTCCTTCATCCAGATCGTTAATGTATAAGGTGAATAGTTATGGTCCCAACATTGACTCTGCAGAATTCCACTTGTCAACCTGAAAAAGATTCTTTCATCTCCACTCCGCCTTCTACCAGTGAGCCAATCCTCTATCCATCCAGTACATTGCCAGTAACACCATGGGCTCTTTATCGTGTTTCGCAGCCTCCTGTGAGGCACCTTGTAAAAGTCCTTCTGGAAATCCAAATAGATCACGTCCACTGGCTCTCCTTTGTCTAACTTGCTCATTACCTGCTCAGAAGACTTCCAACAGATTTATCAGGCATGACCTCCCCTTTATGAGGCCATGTTGCTTCAGCCCAATTTTACCATGCACTTCTAAGTACTCCACAGCCTCATTCCGAATAAATCTTATCAAGGACCAAGGTCAGACTAACCAGCTTTAGTTTCCTATCTCTGTCTCCCTGTTTTCTTAAACAGGGGATTACATTAGCAATTTTATAGTCCTCTGGGACCATCCCTGACTCCAGTATTTACTGAAAAATCACCACCAATACCGTCACAATCTCCCCCACCATCTCCTTGAGAACTCTGAGGTGCAATCCATCTGGTCTGGGTGATCTATCCACATTCAGACCCATCAGCTTCCCCATTCTCCTTAGTGATAGCCACTACACTCAGTCCTGCCCCGTCACTCTCTTGAGGTTCTGATGTGCTGCTGGTGTCTTCCCCTGTGAAAACTGACGGAAAGTACTGATTCAGATCCTGCACCTTTTCTTTGCTCCCATCACTACATCTCCAGCCTCATTTTCCAGCTGTCCAATGTCCACTCTTGTCTCTCGCTTATCTTTTCCTCTCTAAAATAAATCTTGCAGTCTTCTTTTATATTAACTTGTTAGTTTAGCTTCATAGAAGCTCTGCGGTGTGCAGCAAGCTATTTGGCCCATCAAGTCTACAGTGATCCTCCATCAAGCTTGCCACACAGAACCATCCTATCCCTGTCACCCCAGATTTCCCACGGATGATCCAGTTGGCCAGCACATCCCTGAACACTACGGTCAATTTAGCATGGCCAATCCACCTAACCTGCACATCTTTGGACTGTGAGCGGAAACCAGAGCACCCTGAGGAAACCCACAAAGGCACAGGGAGAATCGGCAAACTCAACACAGACAGTCTACTGAGGTGGAATCAAACCTGAGCCCCTGGTGCTGTGAAGCAGCAGTGCTAACCAGTGAGCCAGCATGACACTACATATTTCCCAGCATTTACTTTTTTGATAACAAGGTGTCGAGCTGGATGAATACAGCAGGCCAAGCAGCATTTAGAGGGGCAAAGAAAGCCAATGTTTTGGGTCTGGGCCCTTCTTCAGAAAACTCAGTTCTGAAGAAGGGTTCAGACCCAAAACATCAGCTTTCCTGCTCCTCTGATGTTGCTTGGCCTGCTGCGCTCATCCAGCTCTACACCTTGTTATCTCAGGCTCCAGCATCGGCAGTTCCCACTGTCTCTGAATCTTTTTTTTAAATTGCTTTTCTCGTTGTCCACCTGAGGAACCTTGTGTGCTCACCAGTCAGAGTGAGGCTCTCTGGCTGCTCAGCAGATCCAGGTTGTGGGAGCATATGGTCTTTAACACTGAATACCATGTAATGTGCACCCATCCTCCACCTTCACACCAAGTTGGGGCTGTGGGGGTGAATATGATCCCATTCAATGTAGTGTAAGGCTTAAGTCTATGCTTCCTGCAAAGAGTCTATGAAACATCTTTTTGAACGTGACCCAATTAATTCTTCCTCCTAGATCTCTGCAAAACCAATTACAGAAACAAGGGAAATAATTAAACCAGGATAACCCATCTCTTGGATTAACAGTAAAAGTAAGATCCTTCAGGACTGTTTTATCATTTAAGTAACTGACTGATCTGCCGGGGAGAATCTCATGTGACACACAAAGGCCACGTTTAGTCAGAAAAAGAGAATGACCCACTGCCATTAGAGTAAAGCATTTCTACTAAGCAATTTGAAGTACAATTAAAATGCATTCATGATCAAGATCATTAGTTACAACAGACTAAAATACTCATAATGATAAAGACAACTCTTCATCGTTCAGAACCAGGGTGGATTGTTTTCTTTTTGTCCACATCACTGACTTAAAACTTCCAGTCGAAGGTGGTGGAATTAATGGCTAGGTCAGAGCTGACATAGACAAGTTTTTAAATGGGAAGGGAATGAACGGTTTTTTGGAAGGGCATGAGATTGGAGTTGAGGATGATCAGATCAGCCTCGATGACACAGAATGGTGGAGGATACTCAATGGGCTGAATGGCCTACTTTTGATCCTACGTCGTATGGTCTTATGAATTGAAGTTGCTAGAGGTGTTGATGCTGAACCTTAGCAAGCCAATCAGCAGAAGGGAAATTAAGGCAGTAAATGTTAGTTTTGCAAGTGAGTTCGAGAAGGAGTTCAGTATCATGGAACCATGGGCTAGGAGGAGTCTCGCACCTGTAGATGCTGACATGCCCTATGCTCCACATGGTTAATGCTTTTGAACGAGCCTTCATCTGTGCGCCTTTGCATACAGTCAAGTTATTATACTGTGTGTGTGTGTGTGTGTATGTGTGTGTGTGTGTTGTTGTGTGAGAGAGAGAGAGAGAGAGAGAGGGAGACAGAAAGAGAGAGACAGAGAGATTGTTGTGCGTGTGTGTATCTGCATCAGAGAGGCCAGAGTAGGATTCAGCTGAAGTGTTGGTTGCTTTCTCCTGTTGCGGTGGTTCCTGGTACTTTTCGCAAAACAGTTTCTGGATCAAAATGACGAGCAAACTACTGGAGACCTGGTGCCATGTTTCAAAAGGCAAACCTAAAATACATCTCACAAACTACACCGAACCATTAAACGAAAAACACCATCCTCTGCACATGGGACTGTCAATGGTACTGTGATCAATGCACCAAAACTGCAGAAATGCTTCCAAACTTAGCAGACATTCCCACTTGGCCTGTTGCTTTTAGAAACTGCAGTGAAATACCCATGCAAGAATGCCAGGTAAATGTTGGTGGGTAGTTTCTTGAGGTGGAACAAAGATTATGAATTATTTACAAACTTTAAGCTCAAAGAAACTGGGTTTTATTGATTGGATATTGTCCTCCTTAAGACTCTCACTGTGGCAATGAGATGAAGATTTGATGCATGCCAGACCACATGCTGAAACAAAATAAAGTGAAAAAACATGTTCAGAAATGGGATGTTTCCTTCAATATCTCAGCAGAGGAAATCAAACTGTGTTGCCCTCTCACTCTCCCATCACCTCTCATCTCAAAGGCTCTCAGACTTGTCCTCAGAGCCTCTGGCGACAAAGAAAATGAGGAACAGATCAGAAATGTGCATCTTACTATCCCTGGAAGCCGTTCGTCTGAAATATCTTTCAGCAGAGATTTACGAAATCAAACTGGAGCTTGTCCAATTTGCACAAAACATAGTTAGATTGTTTTTGGCGGAGCTCAGCTTTTTTCTCATGTGTCTTTTTATATATATTCTGTATAAAGCACCATAACTAAGTGCCTCATTGTTAACTGAAAAACAAACTTCCCAATCAATGTATTAACTATGAAGTGCACATTAACATTCAATCAACTTACTCTTTCAGATACTGCCACCAAGTAAAAGGTTCTGCGAACTTAATAAACATGCCACATGAAAGGCAAAATGCTGCAGATGCCTAAAATCTTAGGCCAGCACAAGACTGCTGGAGAAACAGAGCAGGTCTGGCAGTGTCTGTGGAGAGGCAAACTCAGTGAACGTTGTTGATTCCAATGTGACTCCAAACAAGAATGAGAAAAATGAGAGGTGACTTTCTTGAAATATCTGAGATTCTTATATGGCTTGATAGGATCGGCGTAGAAAGGTTATTTCCCCTTGTGGGAGAGTCTAGGAAAAGAGGGCATCAACTCAGAATAAGGGATTTCAGACAGAGGTAAGGAATTTCTTCTCTGAGAAGATGCTGAATGGGGAAAAGGCAGGAAAATGGCTTTGAGGATTATCAGATCAGCCGTGATCTCATTGCATGATGGTGTAAACTCGATGGGATGAATGGGCTACTTCTGTACCTACACTTTATGCTCTCGTAAGAGGTGGTCAACTCAATGCCCCTTCTGAAATGGGACTCTTCGAGCAGTGCAGGAATTCCTTAGGACTGCATGTGAATGTCAGCAACCAATGTTCTCTCTCTAAGTCATGCAACTTTGTAGTAAAGTATAAGACACATGCTATGCACAGATGTCTGCAGTACACCAATTAAACATCATAAGAAATGGGAGCAGAAACAAAATTATTCAATGCCTCAAGACCGTTACGCCCTCCAGTGAGATTGTGCCTGGTCAACTGCAGCCTTAATTCCATTTCTGCTCTTACATCTTATGATGTATAGTGTCATGATTAAGTATCTTCTTTTCACTAGTTTTTATGTCATTGATGAGTTCAATTAAATAAAGAACTTCATGGCTTCATCATCAGATCAACGTGAGCTTACATCATCATGGGGTAGCTCCTGACAAACATACTCAGTCATTTTTCATTGAACCATTACAGTGTGGGTGCAGGCTGTTTGGCCCATTAGGTCCATACTAATCCTGTGTGGAGAATGCTATCCAGATCCAACTCCCTACCCTATCCTTGTAACCGAGTATTTCCCACGGTCAACCCACCCTGTCTGCACATCCCTGGATACTAGGGGCAATTTAGCATGGCCAATCCACCTAACCTGCACATCTTTGGAAACCCACATCGATACAGGGAGAATGTGCAAACTCCACACAAACAGTCGCCAGAAGGTGGAACTGAACCTGGGTCCTTGGTGCCGTGAGGCAACAGTGCTAACCACGGAGCTACCGTGTCACCCATACAACATTCGCAGAGCAAAGGAAAGTATAGTTCACTCTTTATAACTTTCCATTTAATTTTCTACAGTGAGTACACCAGTAAAATGAAAGTCAATGTATTTGAGGAGGCAAGGATAGGAGGAAACAGGCCAAAAACAAGAAGCCAAGTCATGTGTGAGGAAAAGTGGAGTTCAGGCTAAAACTCGATCAGCCATAATTGTATTGAATAGTGTAGCAGGCTTGAAGGGCCAAGTGGCCTAATCCTGCTCCTGAGGCCTCTGTTTCCATGCTCCTAGGTTAAATTTGAAGATAAATTTCAACACATTTGAAGGCCATTTCACATTTACATTGGGAAGCAAAAAATGAAACCCACTGGAACAAAAACAGAACTTGCTGGAAAAGCTCAGTAATTTCATTTTTGTTTCTAATTTACAACATCTGAAGTTCTTTCGGTTTTGATGGAACCAACTAATCCTGTTAACCAAACAAAAAGGCTGGGGCTGTATAAGAAAACAAATAACTGCAGGTGCTGAAAGTCTGAAACAAAAACAGAAATGTTTGGAGAAACTCTGCAGGTCTGGCAGCAGCAGCTGAGAGAGAAACAGAGTTAATGTTTCAAGTCCACTGCCTGTTTATCAGAATCTGTGACAAATTTAACCTAACGTGCCCTTGGAGATTGCGATAAAAGCCAGCAAAACTCATTCTCCTATGAGGTGCCACTCACTCTGACAAAAATATTCTGCAGACATATGTCCAAATGTATCTGAGCTGGTGCAGTGATAAAGAACAAGTGCTATAAATCAGGCAGCGCCAGTCAATTGGCACCTGCAAACTACCTGCTGGATCTGATTGAAGGCACCACATTCCGAGAATAATGACATCCAAAAAATTGGTTTCATTCGCTCTGCAGCATTGCTTAGACAGACCTTCCAATTTAATTACCACTTTCACGCTGGAATTAAACAGATATTAAGGCCACATTAGAAAAAAGCAGGCAGCATAAAGTCTCATCCAGATTTAATCAATCCAGCAACTTGTGAGCTCTCACCAGGAACCACTAATCACAAAAGCTGCTGGATATTAAGCAACAAAAAAAAAATGCCCTTCAGGGAACAGCACCCAGGCCTCTGACAAGACAGTTACTGCCAGTAAAGTCTCCATCTCACAATGTGGAGGTGCCGGTGTTGGACTGGGGTGGACAAAGTCAGAAGTCACATAACAGCAGGTTATAGTCCAACTCATCACTGGCGAAGGAACAGCTCTCCAAATAAACCTGTTGGACTATAACCTGGTGTTGTGTGACTTCTGGCTTTGTCCATCTCATAAATGGATGAAGCCTTTGGCTTCTGCTTAAAGAACTCACGGATCAATTAACATTGTACATTACCAACCTGCATCTGGGATAAAGTGCCTGTAATATGTTGGAAGAGTCCATGTTCCTAAAGTGGCCCAGTGAGACGAATAGCATCGAGAGACTTTTGACCTTTGAAACATTATCTTCAGTTGGAAAGGGCACAAATAGCAATATGAGAATGACCAGATTACTGGAGGGTGATTCAAGGATAAATATTGACTGGAGGAAACTTCTCTGATCTTCTTCACACAGTGCTACAGGAACTTTTACATCTATATAAAGTGGGAAATAGTCAGGTAATGCAATTTGGCTGGAAGATTATAAGATTCTTCTTTCAAGGAAAATCTTCCCCCACTCAACTTAAATCTATGCCTTCTAGGTCTGGACTCACCCAACCCCAGGCAAAACACCTTATCTATTTACCCTACCCATGTCCCTCATGATTTTATAAACATCTATGAAGTCACCCCTCAGCCTCTGATGCTTCAGGGAAAATAGCCCCAGCCTGTTGAGTCAAATCCTATAAGTCAAATCCTATAAGTCAAATCCTCCAACCCTGGCAACATCCTTGTAAATCTTTTGTGGACCCTTTCAAGTGCACAACGTCCTTCCTATAGCAGGGAGGCCAGTATTGCGCACAGTATTTCAACAGTGGCCTGACCAATGTCCTGTATAACTACAACATGGCCTCCAAATTCCTGTACCCAATGCACTGACCAATAAAGGCAAGCGTACCAAATGCTGCCTTCATTAACTCTCAAGGAACAATGAACCTGCACTGCAAGGTCTGGTTGCTCAGCAGCATTCCCTCAAACCTTACCATTCTACCATAGGATTCTGGGTAATCGAAGATGGAGGATGGGAAAAATTGTGGCTGCAAGAGCGACTCCTTTCTTGAAGTTCGCAAGAACTGCAGATGCTGGTCTCAGAGGCAACACAGTTTGGAGGTTATTTTCAATGCTGGAACTGATTTCCTCAAGTTCTAGCAGCTAATTACTGTTTTATAAACTGCTGCGTTGTTTTGGAACTTTGGGAAAATAAGATCAAACAACAGCACTTTAAAAAAGAAGGAAAAGAGACAAAGGCAGTGACCACTTGGTGGGAAGTGAATCAAAGGAGAAAGAAACTTATATTGCTGTCTGACCCAGCAGTGAACGTACAGAGCTACTGCCTCTGTTGTTCGATTTCAAGTATCGATAGACATCAGAGTTTATCTAAGAAAAAGTAAACATCTTTCAACAGTTAACAAAGTGTGGAGCTGGATGAACACAGCAGGCCAAGCAGCATCTCAGGAACACAAAAGCTGAGGTTTCAGGCCTAGACCTGTCATCAGAGGTCAAAACGTCAGCTTTTGTGCTCCTGAGATGCTGCTTGGCCTGCTGTGTTCATCCAGCTCCACACTTTGTTATCTTGGATTTTCCAGCATCTGCAGTTCCCATTATCACTGATCGTTCAACAGTTTCTCCCTTTCTGCTCAATTGCTCTTTGCAGTAAGCCCAGCAGTGATGGCCTCTCAATCTCATGGAATCCCAGCACAATCTCCTGGCCTCAAGATGAAGCCCAGTACTGACCTGCTACTTTGCTTTAGAAGGACTGTAATGCTGAACTGTTTACTTTTACTTTATTTTCTAATTAATACTAAAATTTTGTACTTTGCTATCTTTGTACTTAGCTTTATCAGGATTGTCATGCTGATCTTGTAACTTTATTCCTATTTTTTTCTCTCTTAATATGCCTAAGATTTTGTACCTCGGGATCCCTGTACCTCAAATGGTGCTGTAAATGGCAACTTTGTACACTTTTCACTGAACTTATGTACCCTGAATACTAATTGTAATTCTAATTCTAATTCAGTAGGAAACACAGATTAAATATCATTGCTGAAAGATCTTCAGGTGGGAGATGAGATCAATTTCTTTAATCAGCATCTGTTCCAATGCGGAATGAACTGTATAAACAAGGTCAATAGCAATGTTCAAAAATGGATTAGATAAATATTCAAAAATGAGAAAATTGTTGGCAGCATTAAGAAGAAACAAAGAGTAAGTGAGTGAAATTAACTTTAACATAAAGAACTGTGGATGATGGAAATCTGCTGGTGAATGAAAACAGAGTGTGCTGGAGAAACTCAGTGTGTCTGGCAGCATTCGTAGAGAGCGAATCAGAGCTAGTGTTTCAAAGCCAGTGACCCTTTATCAGAACTTCATTTAGTTTGTTTTTTTTTGCTCATGCAGGGGATGTGGGCATTGATAGCCAGGTAAGTATTTATTGCCCATCCCTCACTGCCCAGAAGGCAGCGAACAGTCAACTACATTGGTGTGGGTCTGCAGTCACATGTAGACCAGACTAGACAAGGGCAGCAGTCTCCTTTCCTAAAGGGCATTAGTGAATTGAATGGGTTTCCCTTGACAGTTGACAATGGTTTCATGGTCACCATTAGACTCTTAATAACACATTTTTGCACAGTTTTTGAACAGCTTGCACAGGCCTGATGGCATGAATGGCCTCTTTCTGTGCTGGTAGATTCTATGATCAGCACTTGACTGATGGCCATGCAAGTGTATGTCTGCTGATGGAGGTCTGGTCTGAAGGTTTTTAGCTCTCTGGGCTGCTGATTTAAAAATTACACACAATGTGAAATCCCATTCTGATGTGTCAGCTTTTCAGAAAATACATTCTCTGATTCCATCCACTTCTTGTGAAAATTGCAAACCAAGTCGATTTGGAAAAGGTCTACATTTATTAAGGGTGTCAAAACGAGTCAGACTTCAGAAATTGGATAACGCTGTGGTCTAGCACAACATGTCACTGGGGTGATTGGAGTTCAATAATTGAGTTTCCACCTGAAAAGTGACCCGTTTTGACAAATCAGCACTCAACTGCGACCCAATTAAGAGGCACTTTCCCAACCTCTGAGCTCAAGCAGCTGACCTACTCTGCCTGCACTCAGCCAGGACCAGTTCATCAACAATGTTCCCTAAAAGACCTCAAGGGATAAAGAGGGTGAGGCACAAAAGGTGAATATTGGAGATTTTCCATGTCACAGCCCATATTGGTTAAACATGAAGTCAACTGGCAAGAAAAGGTAAAAGCCACAGAGATTTCTTTTTCCGAGCACACCCTATGGTGTTACACATCACTGTTGAGTAGGTAGAATTGTAGTCATTGCTTTTGCCTGTACATATCTTAACTACTTTTTATGAGATATGTGTGTTACTGAAAGGGCATCAACCAGATTTCATGCTTACAACTGGCACTAGGGACATAGTGGGACGACATCACTGTGCAACATCTACAAAATCAACTTGTAATTTTAAAAACGAAAATGATAAGTTGCAACAGCCTTACCACACAATAGGGCTGTTCTCTCATTCGAGAGGGCCACCACACCTTAAGTAAGGGGAGAGGTTGAGGAAGAGATTCTTTCATGGTAGCAACTCATAAGATTGCACTGTCAGCATCCCTTTCCATTTCAAATAAGCTGCCTAACCAACAGAGCTATCCAACCCGTGCATTTTTTCAGTACCTTTGCAAACCATCCAAGAATGTTCACATGGTCAACCAAACAAAAACTTCACATCAACACAGAAAATGATATTAGGATCAAAGGCAATGAAAGAGATAGGTATGAAAAAGTGAGCAAAGAAGGTAAGGAAGCAGAGACATTTTGGGAGGGAATTCCAGAGTGTGGGACCCCCAGGCAGCTGGGCACATGATCACCAACAATGCAATGACGGCTATCAGGATATGCAAGAATTGGAGCAATGCAGGAAGACTCTGGCTCTGTGAAGATGGGAGGGGGCTCTGCGAAAGGGGGAGGGGGCTCTGCGAAGGAGGCAGGGGGCTCTGTGAAGCGGGGAGGGGACACTGTGAAGCGGGGGAGGGGGCTCTGTGAAGCAGGGAGGGAACACTGTGAAGCGGGGGAGGCTATGAAAGGGCTTGAAGAAAGATTTGCTAATTTCATATCTGAGACACTACCAAACCAGGAGTCAGGGGGCGTCAGTGAGTACAGGAGTGATGGATCACAGAAACGTGGAGCGAGTGATGATATGGTCAAAATTTTTGAAGAGCTCAAGTTTACACAAAAGTGCCAAAAGGAACACTGGCCCACGGAGCTGGCATATAAGCAGATCAGATAGCATCGAATAAATACAATAATGAAAGACCCATATGCTGGAACTTGCAGCAACTTACAGAATGCCAAGAGGCCTGGACAGATTGGGCATAGAGAAGGTGTTTCCATTATTAGGAGAGACTCGACTGGAGAGCACAGCCTCAGAGTGAAGGGACAATCCTTGAGAACTGAGATGAGGGGGAATTTCTTCAGCCAGAGGGTGGCGAATCTGTGGAACATATTACTGCAGAAGGCTGGGGACGCCAAGTCATGGAGTGTATTTAAGGCAGAAATAGATAGATACTTGATTAATAAGCAGATCAAGGGTTACAGGGAGAAGGCAGGAGAATAGCAGTGAGAAATGTATTAGCTACGACTGAATGGCAGAGAAGACATGGTGGGCTGAATGGGCCAATTTAGCTCCTACATTTTATGGTCTAATGGTCCTATTTGTTCAGTAAAATATATCTGTCACCTTTACTCTCCTCCACTAAACACGAATGTCATTTCATGGTCATTAAAACACATACACGCACAATTTTTTTTTAAAAATAGCATTCCTAAATAAGGCAGGTGGACCCGGATAAAACATGCAATTAGTTTGGCAAGAAATGTTTTGCTTCAGTGAAGATCACGCTTCAATTAGCTGACTGCAAAATTTGTAAAACCACAACAAGGAAAAGTCACTGAGCCGGGCATTTCTTAGACAAAAAACATAGTCATACAGTCACAGAGTCTTAGAGTCACACAGCACGGAAACAGACTCTTCAGTCTAACCAGTCCATGCTGAACATAATTCCAAACAATACTAGTCACACCTGCCTGCTCCTGGCCCATATCCCCCCAACCTTTCCTATTCATGCACTTATGCAAATATCTCTTAAATGCTGTAATTGTTCCGGCATCCACCACTTCATCACGAAGTTCATTCCAAACATGATCCACCCTCTGTATAAACAATTTACCTTTTATGTCTTTTTAAAAATCTCTCTCCTCTCACTTTAAGATGTAGCCCCTCCTCTTGAAATCCCCCATTCTAGGGAAAAGATTACTACCATTAACTCTACCGATACCCCTCGTTATTTAATACACTTCGAAACGGTCACCTTGAGTGTTAGGAATGAAATGGCACATCAAAGCGATGGAACATTGTTAAACTTTCCATCTCCTTCTGGCAGCTTGTTCCCATTTGTGGCCAACTTTACATGTTTTCTCTAGCAGTGCTGGGAATTTTAATGATGAAGGTCATTCTTCTGCCAACAGTGTGGCCAACACACACTCCAGTTATGTAGAGGACCATTCTCATCTTACCTGATGCAGAGAGACATAGAAAATAGGAGCAGGAGAAGGCCATTCAATATGATCACAGCTGATCAACCAGCTCAAGAGCCTGTTCCCATTCTCTCCCCCATAACCTTCGGAAGAGTTTGACTGAAAAATAGGTAAGGAAGCGAAGAACGAAAACAAAGTTGCTGGAAAAGCTCAGCAGGTCTGGCAGCACCTGTGAAGGAAAAGACAGAGTTAACGTTTCAGGTCAGGTGGCCCTTCCTCAGAACCAGACCTGAAACATTAACTCTGTTTTTGCTTTCACAGATTCTGCCAGACCTGCAGAGCTTTTCCAGCAGCTTTGTTTTCGTTCCTGATTTACAGTATCCGCAGTTCTTTTGGTTTTTATTGAATGAAGCAAAGACATGGGTATCAAATAAAATGTTCTAAGTTATCATAGTTCAGTCTCTCCCCTCACAGTTTCGTATCGCTTTTAGTAATTCAAGCATAAGAGAGACAGATTTTAATCATTAAGGATTGGGGGAAAATGGCAGGAAATTGGAGTTGAGGGCTATCAAATAAGCCATGTTCTCACTGAAGGGCAGAACACTATCAATGGGCTCCATGGGCTCTTTCCGCTCCTAAGCCCTGTGGTCTTAATAAGATTATCAATAAAATTAGGTAAATTCTTGGAATACATTATCATACAACAGCTGATCTCCGATCATTGTTTTAACATCTCAATTTTTTAACGTAACTTCAAAAATGAACCTTCAGTGAAATATTTCTTTGGCACACCCATTGGGAGAAGAAGCTGGTAAACATTCTAAGCATACAGAGACACTATGTAGACTCTTCAGCTGAAATGTTCTGCCACCCGAGGCTAGTAGAGACCTGGAACTCTACACCCCACCCACACCCAGCCAAATAAAAAAGTTTTAAAGGCTTGTTGTTAAGTGAACATTTCAAAATTGAGATGAATGACAGATGACCAGATTGTTAGGTAAGGGTATTAAGGGTATTGACACTTTTGGAACCAACACAAGGCAAGCGCTAAAACCATGAGTCCAAAAGAAACTGGAGTAGAAGTTGGCCCCACGAGCCTGCTCTGCCATTGGACAGGATCACAGCTGATTCAATATTCCTGACATCCCTTATCCTGCCCTTTCCTCCTAAAGCTTGATTCCCCGACTAATCAAGAATCTATCCAACTCAGCCTTAAGTATACACAAGAGCTCTATCCTCAGGACTCTCGGTGGCAAGATGTTCCGAAGACTTGCAGCCTTCTGACTGAAGAAATACCTCTGCATCTCTTACATTAAGCATCCGCTTAAATTGACATCCCTTAAAATCTGAGGTGATGTACCCTAGTCCTAGACTGTCCCATTAGAGGAAACATCCTCTCAGCACTGATCCTGTCAAGCCCTTATAGAATTCTACTTGTTTTGATGCAATCACCTCTCATTTTTCTAAACTCAGGTAGAATCCCAACCTGTTCAGCCTTTGCTCATAAGACAATATCTAAACAAGTATGTAAAAGCAATGCTCTATTTGAAAAGCAAAGTAAGGCTGAGAGGTAGAAAGGCCCCCTGATGCTATATCTATATTGAGTACACACAGCAGCATATTGGAGGGGCTGATGACTGCGCTACTAACAGATCTGACTATTCAAGATCTCCCACCCAACATCAAAGAGCAAAATGCGAATTGAAAGGAAAATTAATTAAAAAGATAAAATGTCACATAAATTCATGAGAATGACAGCTTTTTTGGTTCCAATCCAAAGACCAGGTGTGAGATTGTGCTAATGTTAACAGTTTTCACGATGTGTGATGCTTTAAAGATATTTTATTCAGTTAATTATTGCAACATTTGGGAAAGGAAGAAAAAACTCACGATATTTTAAACGTTCAGATAGGCAATAAATAAACACAAACACTTTGTGTAGAATTTGATCTGTGCCAGTGTTCTTTTCTATAATTCAGTTAAATCGACAACAATGAGGGAAGATCTCATAGAAATCTATAAAATTCTAACAGGACCAGAGAGGCTAAACACTGGAACATTGTTCCCAATAGCTCGGGCAGTCCAGAACCAGGGCTCACAGTCGAAGGGTACAGGGGAGGCCATTTAGGACTGAGGTGAGGAGAAAATTCTTCATCCAGACAGTGGTGAGCCTATGGAATTCTCTGACACAGAAGGTGGAGATTGCCAAAATATTGAATATTTTCACGCAGGAAAGTCAAATATTTCTTACGGCTGAAGGGATGAAAGGGTAAAGGGAGCGAGCAGAAACAGAGGACTGAGTTGGATGATCAGACAGAGCAGACCTATTCTTGCTGTTTTCTATGTTTATATATATTTAAATACATCTTCAATTTCGATATCCTTCGCAAGTCAGTATTGTATACAGTCGGCCGAGCTCTAGTTAGGCCCCATTTAGAATACTGTGTCCAATTTTGGGCCCCACACCTCAGGAAGGACATACTAGCCCTGGTGCGTATCCAGCGGAGATTCACATCGATGATCCCTGGAATGGTAGGTTTAATGTATGATGAACGACTAAGGATCCTGGGATTGTACTCATTAGAGTTTAGAAGGTTGAGGGGTGATCTAATAGAAACTTACAAGATAATGTATGGTTTAGAAGTGGTGGACGCTAGCAAGTTGTTTCCGTTAGGTGGGGAGACTAGGACCCGTGGGCACAGCCTTAAAATTAGAGGGGGTAAATTTAAAACTGAAATGAGATGACATTTCTTCAGCCAGAGAGTGGTGGGCTTGTGGAATTCATTGCCACGGAGTGCAGTTGGAGGCCGGGACGTTGGATGCCTTCAAGGCAGAGATCGACAAATTCTTGATCTCAGAAGGAATCAAGGGCTCCGGGGAGAGTGCAGGGAAGTGGAGTTGAAATGCCCATCAGCCATGATTTAAATGGCGGAGTGGACTTGATGGGCCGAAAGGCCTTACTTCCACTCCCATGTCTTATGGATTTATGGATGATTAATAAATGTATCCACCGTTCTGGGTAAATGAGACCAAAAGTGATCCCTGATTTCAATTTCCTGTTCAATTAATTTGTATCTGCTGTTCCTACGTTCCAGCACAATTTCAATTTGGGCCTCTCTTGTCAGTTTCTGGTATTATTTCAAAATTAATAATGAGGACACTTCTACTCATGTCCCAAGAGTTTGGTCGACCAGTTTTGGCCTCAGCACAAAATGGCTGAATCCAATCATCCAATGACTGTTCCGATCACTCGATTTACTCTGCCCACCTGTGAGATAGTGTATACATCGAGGTAACTCATGCTTTAATATTTTGGAAAGATGAAAACATGGAGAACACGAGCAGGAGGAGGCCATTCAGCCCGTCAATCGTGTTCTGCCGTTCAATTTAATCACAGCTGATCATTCAACTCTGCTTTCTCCAGATATCCTTTGATCCCCTTAGACCTATGGTCATCTACCTATCTTGAAAACATCTTATCTTTGTTCAATTGATTGAAATATAAATGAAAACAAAAGCGGTCACTAAGAGCTAGTCATTTAACAAAGAGACCAACACCCAGATACAGAGCATCTTGGGCTGCATTTACATAGCAGATTTCACAACCACTTGACATGCCAAAGGGTTTTACAGATGATAAAAGAGTTGTTGAAATGTAGGAAATGAAGCAAACAATTTTCCTGCTGCAAGCTTCCAGAAACAGCTGTGAGAATGACCAGGTCATCTATTTTTGTTGATTAAGGGATAATTTTCAGCGGCCAACTACCCTGTGCTTCTTTGAAACAGAACACTTGGATGTTTTGAATCCATTTGAGAGGGCACACGCTGGTTTGTTGACTGGAGCACACCAGCCCTCCGACAGTGCCGTAAACCCTGGGTCTGCACAGAACACACAATTGAGACTGACAGTCAAAGCCTGCAAGTGTGGCACTTTAACCCACGTCCAAAGAAAAAGCCCTAAAAAACTGAGGCAAACTTAAAATTTGGGATTGACAGTTCTCCAGGCTTGACCTGATGAGAAACCTGTAAGATATTGCTCTGAGCTGTCAGGGAGAAAAGTCAAAGGCACTTCACTTTTCTTTGAACATTGACACTTTGTGCATTGCGTCAGTGTTTGAGATGGGGAGGCTGGCTGTGGAAGGGCTGTTATTTAGTCATCAAGAATTGTTCAATTTGGTGACAGCCTGTTTGTTTTGCCAGTGGGAGTTGCAAGGAGAGATGCCAGACGAATGGGAATGATGGACATACAATGTCAGGAATGGAAGTGGAGACAGAAGGCCACAGAGTCATAAAATAAGAAGCTGTGACACTCCCACTAGAGACATCCAACAAGTAGCAGCTTTTTCTGAGGGTCACCGCATCTCATGTGAGGAGAGAGGTTGAGAAGAAGAGTTCTTTCATGCTAACCTTACCTGGTGTGGGAATTGAAATCCTGCTGTGTTCATTAGCTTGCATTATAAGACAGCTACCCAGCTGACTGAGCTACCCAACCTCTGATGGAGAGCCCTTGATAACAAATTGTGGAGCTGGATGAACACAGCAAGCCAAGCAGCATCGCTCCTCTGATGCTGCTGGGCCTGCTGTGTTCATCCAGCTCCACACTTTGTTATCTCGGATTCTCCAGCATCTGCAGTTCCCAATATCTCTGATGGAGAGCAGCATCTCTGTGACTAGTGGTCCTCCATTGGGATCAGTACTGGCACCCTTATTGTTTGTAATATATAAAAATATTTAGAGGAATATATCTGGCCCTATTATCACGTATGTAGATGACACAATGACTGGGGAAACTGCAGGTAGTGGGAATGATTGCCAAATGATACAGCAGGATATAGATAGGCTGGAGACGTGGGCAGAGAAATGGTGGATGGAGTTTAATCCAGACAAATGTGAGGTGATGTGTTTTGGAAGGTCTAATACAGGAGGGAAGCAAGCAGTAAATGGCCAAACTCTTGGTGGACTCAGTATACAGAGGGGTCTAAACTTCCATGTCCACAGTTCCCTGAAAATGGCGATAAAAGTGGACAAGGTAGTGAAGAAAGTGTATAGCAAGCGTGCCTTCATCGGCCAGAGCACAGCGTATAAAAACTGGCAAGTCATGTTGCAGCTGTACAGAACTTTAGATCAACCACATGTGGAATACTGCATACAGATCTGGTCATCACAGAAGGATCTGGAGACTTTGGAGGGGGTACAGAAATGGCTTACCAGGGTGTTGCCTGGTTTGGAGGGTATTAGCAATGGGAAGGTATTGGGCAAACCTGCCTTGTTTTTTATTTGAATGTTGAAGGTTGAGGAGTGAATTGATGGGAATTTACAAAATTATGAGACATGGATAGAACGGTTCGCCAGCGTCTCTTTTCCCCCCACAACAGAAATGTCAATTACTGGGTGTCATGGGTTTAAGGGGGAAAGTTCAAAGGTGATGTGACAGGCAAGTTTTTTACACAGGTTGGTAACTGCCTGGAATGCACTGAAATAGGAGGTGTTAAAAGAGGAGGTGATGGCCTTGTGGTATTTTTGCTGGACTGCTAATCCAGAGACCCAGATAATGTCCTGAGATCAAGTCCTGCCATGGCAGATGGTGGAATTTGAATTCAATAAATATCTGGAAGTAACAGTCTAATGATGACCACGAATCCATTGCCAATTGTTGGAAAAACCCATCTGGTTCACTAATGTCCTTTGGGGAAGGCAACTGCCACCCTTACCTGGTCTGGCCTATATGTGGCTCCAGATCAACAACCTGTCCTGTGGGCAATTTAGATTAGATTACCTACAGTGGGGAAACAGGCCTTTCAGCCCAACAAGTCCACAAAGCCTCTTGAAGCATCGCACCCAGACCCTTCCCCCTATAACCCAAACACCCCTGAACACTACAGGCAATTTAGCATGGCCAATCCACCTAGCCTGCACATCTTTGGACTGTGGGAGGAAACCCACGCAGACATGGGGAGAATGTGCAAACTCCGCACAGACAGTTGCCTGAGGCTGCACTTGAACCTGGGTCCCTGATGCTGTGAGGCTGCAGTGCTAATCACTGAGCCACCGCGCCACCCCAAGGGTTGGGCAGCAAATGCTGCCTAGCCAGCGGCACCCTCATCCCATGAATGCATAAAGGAAAAAGAAAAGCAGGTACCACAGCGATGTTTAAGAAGCATCTTGGCAGATATAAGAACAGCTAGCAAATAGAGGGATACAGACTGTGTGGAGGCAGAAGATTTTGAATGCAGAAAGGCATCATGTGTCAGTACAGGCTTGGTGGGCTGAAGGGTCCGTTCCTGTCTTGTACTGTTCATTGCTCTTCACACAGAAAAGGGTCCGTCTGCCCATCAAGTCTGCTCCAGTCAAAAACAATGACATTCTAACCCCATTTAATGTGATGTCATCTCCAGATCAACAATCCCAAATTGCTTTGAGCATTAAAAGATGTTGGCCCATCAGCATACATTTGAGACCGGACTGAGATCAGTATGCCATAAATATACAGCTCCTCGAGACATTTTAAATTCAGATAATCAATCGCCATCAGTTTGGAGCACTGGATCATAGATATCTTTTTGCAGGTTGGTTACTAATTTACTTTATTAGACTACAATCTCTAAACAGATCCTTAAAATATCACTGCGAACAAGCGATGTTTAGTGTTTACATCCTGGAAGGGTGATTTAAGCAGCAATTATATGAACAGACAACCCAATATCACTTGAAAAGCTGCTTCTGGTTTGAGAAACTGCAGTGCATAAGATGTGAGGGCCATCATTCCATAAGAAGGTAACAGCAATGGGCAGGCGAATGAGATTAATTAGATAGTTTCTTCAAAAAAGCTTGTGCAGGCACAATGAAGGAAATGGCCCAATTTCACACAGCATCATTCTGTGCTTTAGTAACAATGCGTTTCAGCAGGAAGGATGCCACAGTGTCACTGCATGCTAGGCTTGGCTTTGGCTGGACCACTGCCTCACACACTCTCCAAATTGTAGCTCAACTTAAGAAAAAACAGTGAAAGGCAAGTTTTACTGTAACCTCACACTCAGAGACATTTACAGCACAGAAGGAGAGGACTTAGGTAACTGACCCTGAAAAAGAAACAAATGTACACCTCAACCCAATGATCACCCACATGCATCTGAATCAGAAGATTGTAGGTTCAGGTCTCACTCCAGAGGTTTGAGTGCATGATTCAGTTGGACATTTCAGGAGCAGGACTGACAGGGTGTTGCGCTGTAATGTTAAACAGAGGCGCTACCTATCCTGTCAACTCGCTCCAAAACATCCCATGGCCACAAGTTCAAAGAAGAGCCAGGGACCTGTTTCTTCAGTGTCTTGGTCAACATTCAAATTGCTAAAAAACCGGCTACCCATCAATATCCAGTAAACTTTCTTGCTCCTCTGATGCTGCTTGGCCTGCTGTGTTCATCCAGCTCTACAGCTTGTTATCTCAGATTCTCCAGCATCTGCAGTTCCTACTGTCCCCGTCAATATCCCATTTCTGTTTGTTGGGGTACGTCATGCAAAAACTATATGTCACCTATTGGAGGTTGTATTGTTTCACTTTGTTATTGCTGCAACTCCAATCATAACATTTCGGACACAGCAAAGGTGGGGAAATAGTGTCATAGAGTGGTACAGCACGGAAACAGGACCTTTGGTCCATACTAGATAATAAAATGTGAGGCTGGATGAACACAGCAGGCCCAGCAGCATCTCAGGAGCACAAAAGCTGACATTTCGGGCCTAGACCCTTCATCAGAGAGGGGGATGGGGTAAGGGTTCTGGAATAAATAGGGAGGGAGGGGGAGGTGGACCGAAGATTGAGAGAAAAGAAGATAGGTGGAGAGGAGAGTATAGGTGGGGAGGTAGGGAGGGGACAGGTCAGTCCAGGGAAGACGGACAGGTCAAGGAGGAGGGATGAGGTTAGTAGGTAGGAGATGGAGGTGCGGCTTGGGGTGGGAGGAAGGGATGGGTGAGAGGAAGAACAGGTTAGGGAGGCAGAGACAGGCTGGGCTGGTTTTGGGATGCAGTGGGTGGGGGGGAAGAGCTGGGCTGGTTGTGTGGTGCAGTGGGGGGAGGGGACGAATTGGGCTGGTTTTGGGATGCGGTGGGGGAAGGGGAGATTTTGAAGCTAGTGAAGTCCACATTGATACCATTGGGCTGCAGGGTTCCCAAGCGGAATATGAGTTGCTGTTCCTGCAACCTTCGGGTGGCATCATTGTGGCACTGCAGGAGGCCCATGATGGACATGTCATCTAAAGAATGGGAGGGGGAGTGGAAATGGTTTGCGACTGGGACGTGCAGTTGTTTATTGCGAACCGAGGAGAGATGTTCTGCAAAGCGGTCCCCAAGCCGCCGCTTGGTTTCCCCAATGTAGAGGAGGCCACACCGGGAACAATGGATGCAGTATACCACATTGGCAGATGTGCAGGTGAACCTCTGCTTAATATGCAAAGTCATCTTGGGGCCTGGGATAGGGGTGAGGGAGGAGGTGTGGGGGCAAGTGTAGCATTTCCAGCGGTTGCAGGGGAAGGTGCCGGGTGTGGTGGGGTTGGAGGGCAGTGTGGAGCGAACAAGGGAGTCATGGAGAGAGTGGTCTCTCCAGAAAGCAGACAAGGGTGGGGATGGAAAAATGTCTTGGGTGGTGGGGTCGGATTGTAGATGGCGGAAGTGTTGGAGGATGATGCGTTGTATCCGGAGGTTGGTGGGGTGGTGTGTGAGAACGAGGGGGATCCTCTTTGGGCGGTTGTGGCAGGGGCGGGGTGTGAGGGATGTATTGCGGGAAATGCGGGAGACGCGGTCAAGGGCGTTCTCGACCACTGTGGGGGGAAAGTTGCGGTCCTTGAAGAACTTGTACATCTGGGATGTGCGGGAGTAGAATGCCTCATCGTGGGAGCAGATGCGGTGGAGGCAGAGGAATTGGGAATAGGGGATGGAATTTTTGCAGGAGGGTGGGTGGGAGGCGGTGTATTCTAGGTAGCTGTGGGAGTCGGTGGGCTTGAAATGGACATCAGTTACAAGCTGGTTGCCTGAGATGGAGACTGAGAGGTCCAGGAAGGTGAGGGATGTGTTGGAGATGGCCCAGGTGAACTGAAGGTTGGGATGGAAGGTGTTGGTGAAGTGGATGAACTGTTCGAGCTCCTCTGGGGAGCAAGAGGCGGCGCCGATACAGTCATCAAAGTAACGGAGGAAGAGGTGGGGTTTGGGGCCTGTGTAGGTGCGGAAGAGGGACAGTTCCACGTAACCTACAAAGAGGCAGGCATAGCTGGGGCCCATGCGGGTGCCCATGGCCACCCCCTTTGTCTGTAGGAAGTGGGAGGAATCGAAAGAGAAGTTGTTGAGGGTGAGGACGAGTTCGGCTAGGCGGATGAGGGTGTCGGTGGAGGGCGACTGGTCGGGCCTGTGGGACAGGAAGAAGCGGAGGGCCTTGAGGCCAGCTGCATGCGGAATACAGGTGTATACTGACCAGATATTCTAAATTAACCTAGTCTCATTTGCCAATATTTTGTCCATATCCCTCTGAACACTTCTTATTCATGCACCCATCCAGATACCTTTTAAATGTTGTAATTGTACCAGCCTCCACCACTTCCTCTGGCAGTTCATTCCATACACACACCCTCTTTGAATGAAAAGGTTGCCATTTAGGTCCCTTTTCAATCTCTCCCCTCTCGACTTAAACCTATGCCCTCTAGTTTTAGACTCCCCACCCCTGGGAAAAGACCTCAGTTATTCACCCAATCTATGGTCCTCGTGACTTATAAACCTCTATAAGGTCACCCCCTCATCCTCTGATGCTCTCTCGAAAACTGCCCTAACCTATTCAGCCTCTTCCAATAGCTCAAACCCTTCAAACAATGAACAGGAGTAGGCCAATTGGCCCCTTGAACTTGCTCCACCATTCATTAAGATCATGGCTGATCTGATTGCCAACTTCAATCCATTTTCCTGCCTGCACTGAGACTCCTGAGACTATTTCACCCCCTTGTCTCATATGAAAACATCTAATTCCAACTTGGAAACAAAGACTCTGCTTCCAATGACTTTTCAGAAAGAGAGTGCCAAAGAGTTAAAATCTTCACCAAAAGCTCCAAAGTGCACCAAAGATCTGCAGACAGCACCTTCCAAACACTTAACCACTTCCATCTAGGAGGACAAGGGCAGCAGATGCATGGGAACAATCTTCAAGTTCTCTTCCAAGCCACTCACCAGCCTGACTTGGAAATATATCATCAGTCCTTCAGTATTGCTGGATCATAATCCTGGAATTCCCTTCCTAAGGGCATCATGGGGCGACCTGCAGCACATGGACTGCAACGATTCAAGAAGGCAGCTCACCCCCACCTTCTCAAGGGCAACTAGGGACAGGTAATAAATGCTGTCCTGGCCAGGGATGCCCACATACCATGAATAATAAATGATAAACTGACTCATGACCCTCTGTAAGAGAAAAAAATTACTTCATCTCTGTTCTTTGCGGGAAGCCCCTTACTTTTAAACATTGAGCCCTAGAGCTGGATTCTCTCAGTAGAAGCATTCTCTCCACACCTACCCTGACAATAACTTGTTGTTAAAAATCTCTTATTCGAAGCTGTACTCAAAAAAATTTTATAAAACAAACAGTAAGCTTCAGCAACAATGCTAAAGCCAGAAGGAAACATATTAAACAGCGGTTCACCTGCACATCTGCCAATGTGGTATACTGTATCCAGTGTACCCGGTGTGGCTTCCTCTACATTGGGGAAACCAAGCGGAGGCTTGGGGACCACTGTGCAGAACACCTCCGCTCAGTTCGCAACAAACTACTGCACCTCCCAGTCGCAAACCATTTCCACTCCCCCTCCCATTCTTTAGATGACATGTCCATCATGGGCCTCCTGCACTGCCACAATGATGCCACCCGAAGGTTGCAGGAACAGCAACTCATATTCCGCTTGGGAACCCTGCAGCCCAATGGTATCAATGTGGGCTTCACTAGCTTCAAAATCTCCCCTTCCCCCACCGCATCCCAAAGCCAGCCCAGTTCGTCCCCTCCCCCCACTGCACCGCACAACCAGCCCAGCCCTTCCCCTCCACCCACTGCATCTCAAAACCAGTCCAGCCTGTCTCTGCCTCCCTAACCTGTTCTTCCTCTCACCCATCCCTTCCTCCCACCCCAAGCCGCACCTCCATCTCCTACCTACTAACCTCATCCCACCTCCTTGACCTGTCCATCTTCCCTGGATTGACCCATCCCCTCCCTCCCTCCCCACCTATACTCTCCTCTCCACCTATCTTCTTTTCTCTCCATCTTCGGTCCGCCTCCCCCTCTCTCCCTATTTATTCCAGAACCCTCACCCCATCCCCCTCTCTGATGAAGGGTCTAGGCCCGAAACGTCAGCTTTTGTGCTCCTGAGATGCTGCTGGGCCTGCTGTGTTCATCCAGCCTCACATTTTATTATCTTGGATTCTCCAGCATCTGCAGTTCCCATTATCACAGGAAACAAGGGAATATCATTCTCTGAAATTGGAAACATAGTATTAAAGAAGTTGGCACTGAATGACATAATCATTATGGCATATTGCAACAATTCGAAAAGAGTGAGCTTAAGTTATCCAACAGTGTAGGAAGCAAAATCTTGACTTTGAACGCAGTCAAAGCCTCAAATGTTTTGCTGACTGCATACATGTTGTCATGGAGTCGTAAAGTCACTGAGATCGACAGCATTGAAAAAGGCCAATCAGCCCACCTAGTCTACACAGGTCAGAAACAACTCCCTAATTATTCTAATCACATTTTCCAGCATTTGGCCCATAGCCTTGGATGCCTTGGCATTGGCAATGCACATCTTCAATGTTTTAAGGGTTTCTGCCTCTTCGATCCTGACAGGCAGTGAGTTCCAGACTCATATCCCCTTAAAACCTCTGTCCCTCTATGCTTCTATATATGACAATGTGACCACATATCTGAACCAATAAATACATGGCCCTTTGCATTAGAGGACAAAGAAGCCATCAAGGGAGATATCTAACATTGCTGGTGTCCCTCAGTGTTCCGTCATCCTGAAATCCCCCACTGAAGGAAAAAGACACAAACCATTCACCTCATCTATGCCCCCTCATGATTTTATAAACCTCTATAAAGCTAGACATTGTTAGTAATCACAGGTAATACACTCACAGTTTCAACTGGGATACTCTTAGGTGGGGGAAGATACAAAATATTTTGATGTTAAAAGCATACATTACAAACTGTACTCAAAAATGTTTTTCTAAAAAGAAACTAGAGAACCAGTATGAAAGTTAATCTTTTCAGATAGGTTCCCAGACAGTTCTTTCCATTAATTACTTACTTAATATTCAACTCACCACCCAAATCTACCACTTTTCTTTCACCGAACTAATTTTCATCTGGAGAAAAAGAAGACCTTTATTTCCCAAGGATGTGTTTAATGAAAATGACAAAACGGGTGAAAGGTTAATGCCAACCCTTTAAATGTCTTTACTTTCTGTGTGACCTACTCATTGAATCTCTGATTATGCATAACCTAAATTCACAGATTAGCTCAGATTGAGAAAAGTAAATGCCTTGTAGCAGCTATGCACTCGGGAAAGGGGCAGAGTTAATTTCCACAAATGTAGCTCCAACTCTTCAACCTACTGTCACTTCAGAGCCATGGAAATCCAGGAAAAAAGTCAATAAAAATTGCCTTACAACAAGCATATCGAAGGCAAGGGAGAAAACTAACAACTAAAAATGGCCACAGAAATGCACCCTTCTTTTCTCCCAAGATGGAAGTTCAAAACATTAAAAAGACGCATTTCTAAGGTGCGGTATATTCCCATTAGACTAATCAATCATGTTTTCCAGGCAATGGAGTTTTGATTTTCTGTTGTTGTTATAATGTAGGAAATGATGCAACCAAGTTGCACACTGACTGGTCCCATAGAACAGTATATGATAATAAGAAGATTATTGGCTTTACTGGTCGCTGGCTTTAGGAGATAAGAAACAGCGATGTTCTTTTTCTTTCAAAATAGTGCTCTAAGATCTCCAATGACCATTCAAGAAGGCAAATAAGACCTCAGTTTAATTTTTTTTTTCCCAGCTGCCCCGGACAGTGCATTAGTCTGACCAAGCTTGAGCCAGCAGTGCATAACTTATGGAATGAAAATCATCCTGCAACAACACCACTGACTTAGGATAGAACATCAGTGGTAGAAGGAGTGAATATAGACATATGTGGTGTCGAACAAGCATGCTGCTAAAGTGATGGAAGGTGTCAGTAACAGTGCTATCAAGCAGCACCTGCTCAGTGCCACCCAGTTTGGGTTCCGCCAGGGCCACTCAGCTCCTTCCCTCATCGCTGCCTTTGTTCAACATGACCAAATGAGCTGAATTCGAGGTGAGGTAAGAGCAACAGCCCTTGACATAAAAGGTAAATGTGACCGAGCGTAGCATCAAGAAGGAGTCGATGGGAATCAAGAAGAAAATCCCTCATTGGTTGGAGTCATACCTGGCACATCGGAAGACGGTCGTGATTTGTGGACGTCAGTCATCTCAGCTCCAGGACGTCTCTGCAGGAGATCCTCCGGATAGGGTCCTAGGCCCAGCCATCTTTAGCTGCTTCATCAATGACCTTCCCTCCATCATAAGGTCAGAAGTGGGGATGTTGGCCGATGATTGCACAATGTTCAGCACCATCCGTGACTCCTCAGATACTGAAGCAGAGCGTGTTCAAATGCAACAGCATCTGGACAGTATCCAGACTTGTACTGAAATATAACAATCATGCCACACAGGTGCCAGGTAATGACGGCCACCAACAAAACCGAATCAAACTATTGCCTTTTTCTCTTTCAAAAGTTTGGGATGGCTTAGTGGTATTAGCATTAGGTTATTAATCCAGGCACCTAAGGTTTTTGAAACCAAATTTGAATTACGTCTTGGTAAACGGTGGAATTTTAATCCAATACAAGTCTGGAATTAAGAATCTAATGATGTCCACTGTGGTGAGTTGTTGATGGAAAAATGACTCAACTGGTTCACTAATGCCCTTTAGGGAAAGAAACTGCCATCCTTACCTGATCTGGCATACACGTGACTCCAGGCCCACAGCAATATGGTTACCTTTAACTGGCCTGTGGGCAATCAGGGATGGTCAATAAATGCTACCTGCCAGTGACATTCCATGAATGAATAAACGCTGAAACATTGCTGAACTTCCTGCTATTAGTAGCGTAGAAAGTAACACAGACCTGAAATTGAGCTGGAATTGCCATACAAATACTGTGGCTACAAGAGCAGGTCACAGGCTAAAACTCCTGCAGTTAACAACTTACCTCCTGCCTCCCTAAAGCCTGTCCACCAAGGCACAGTCAGGAGTATGATCAAATATTCTCCACAAGCCTCAATAAGCGCTGATCCAACAATACTCATGCAGACTGACAACATCTAGGACAAAGCGGCCGCTTAAGACCATAAGACACGGGAGTGGAAGTAAGGCCATTCGGCCCATCAAGTCCACTCCGCCATTTAAATCATGGCTGATGGGCATTTCATCTCCACTTCCCTGCACTCTCCCCATAGCCCTTGGTTTCTTGTGAGATCAAGAATTTATCAATCTCTGTCTTGAAGGCATTTGACATCCCGGCCTCCACTGCACTCTGTGGCAATGAATTCCACAAGCCCACCACTCTCTGGCTGAAGAAATGTCTCCTCATTTCCATTTTAAATTTACCCCCTCTAATTTTAAGGCTGTGCCCACAGGCCCTAGTCTCCCCGCCTAACAGAAACAACTTCCCTTTCTAAGCCATACATTATCTTGTAAGTTTCTATTAGATCTCCCCTCAACCTTCTAAACTCTAATGAGTACAATCCCAGGATCCTTAGCTGTTCATCATACGTTAAACCTACCATTCCAGGGATCATCCGTGTGAATCTCTGCTGGACACGCTCCAGGGCGAGTATGTCCTTCCTGAGGTGTGGGGCCCAAAATTGGACACAGTATTCTAAATGGGGCCTAACTAGAGCTTTATAAAGCCTCAGAAGCACATCGCTGCTTTTATATTCCAACCCTCTTGAGATAAACGACAACATTATATTCGCTTTCTTAATTACGGACTCTACCTGCAAGTTAACCCTTAGAGAATCCTGGACCAACACTCCCAGATCCCTTTGCATGCTTTATGAATTTTCTCACCATTTAGAAAATAGTCCATGCCTGTATTCTTTTTTCCAAAGTGCAAAACCTCGTATTTGCTCACGTTGAATTTCATCAGCCATTTCCTGGACCACTCTCTAAAAATGCTTAAATCTTTCTGCAGTTTCCCCACCTCTTCAGTACTACCTGCCTGTCCACCTATCTTCGTATCATTGGTAAACTTCGCCAGAATGCCCCTAATCCCTTCATCCAGATCATTAATATATAAAGTGAACAGCTGTGGCCCCAACACTGAACCCTGCGGGACACGACTTGTCACTGGTTGCCATTCCGAGAAAGAACCTTTTATCCCAACTCTCTACCTTCTGTCAGACAGCCAATCCTCAATCCAAGCCAGTAGCTCACCTCGAACACCATGGGCCCTCACCTTACTCAGCAGCCTCCCGTGAGGCAAAAGCCTTTTGGAAGTCTAGATAGATAACATCCACTGGGTTTCCCTGGTCTAACCTCCTTGTTACCTCTTCAAAGAATTCTACCAGGTTTGTCAGGCACGACCTCCCCTTACTAAATCCATGCTGACTTGTTCTAATCTGACCCTGCAACTCCAGGAATTTAGAAATCTCTTCCTTGACATTGGATTCAAAAATTTTACCAACTACTGAGGTTAGGCTAATCGGCCTATAATTTTCCATCTTTTGCCTTGATCCTTTCTTAAACAAGGGGGTTACAACAGCAATTTTCCAATCATCTGGGACTTTCCCTGACTCCAGTGACTTTTGGGAGATCACAACCAAAGCCTCCGCTATTTCCTCAGCCACCTCCCTCAGAACTCTAGGATGTAGCCCATCGGGGCTTGATTGGCACCACATCCATAAACAACTGCTCCCTTCACCACTGACGTGGAATGCACAAGTCCTTAGGCAGCACCTTCCAAACCCATAGCCATTATCATCTGGAAGGACAAAGGCAGCAGGCAAGGACAAGGTGCTAACCATACCGACTTGGAAATATATCGCCATTCCTCAGCGTCACTGAGTCAAAATCCTGGAATTCCCTCCCTGTGGGCCTACCTACATCACATAGTCACAAATGGCTCAAGAAGGCAGCTTACCACTATCTTCTCAAGATGAAGAGAAATCTCTTCACACAGAGGCTAGTAAATCTATGGAATCATCGAACCAAAGGAAGCTCAATCATTCAGCAAGGCACAAATGGATAGAAATCCAAAGACTGATGTTATCGTGGGATGCGTGATTAATGCAGGAAAGTGGCATGAATGTAGGTGATCAGCCAAGTGTAGTGGAGCAGGGCTAAATTGCCTCCCCAATCCTAAATATAAGCACCAGTGTATAATCAGTTCCAAAGTCTCAAGAAATAGGATAAACTCAATAATATTTCATATTTCCTCTTCTCTCTCATTCCATTGTCTCCGGCTGTGTTTCTGCATCTTCTCATTTGGAGCTAGTTGAGATGAACCTTAACCCTAACCTTAACCCTAATCTATGAATCAGCAGCAAATCTCACAAACTGAGCTCTGCAGTGAGTCCTACTGCCTATTCTCACCACTATACCTCCACACCCCCGATATTCACTTGGACTGTGTAGGGCAGGGGTCGGAGATAGGGAGGGTTAAAGGGCATCCCAGAAAATGGACAAGTTTTCAGTAATAATTGGGTGTGGTCTTCTCAGAGAGCCACTGTCAATCTGTTTTGTGCCTCACTCTTGAATTGTTTCTATTGGATGAATTGTAGTATCTGCTGTCCGATTGTCTCGAGGATTGTATCCTTGTTGGAGGGGTGGATTGGTGAGTGCAGGGGGAGTCTCTCAAGGATTTAGCATAATGAGTCGGTAAGAGGGTTCGTTGGGAAGAAGGGATAATGCTTAACTTTTACACCCCTTTTGGGAAAACATCTGGACTGAGCAAGTTTGAACAAACCATACGTTCAGCATCTGTGTGGCCCTGTTTAAGATTCTCAATGGGAGATGTTTTCAAAATGGTTAATAATGTCTGAACTTTCAAAAATTACGATTGAAACTCTTGGACAAGCAGCAAGAATGTTTGATTCTACACAAGTACAGATATTTGCCCTGTCACAAGGAAGGAAACTTATGGCCACATCACACCTTTCAAATTAATAATGAACTGTAAAACCTCTGGTATCTCTTCAAAGCCTAATATTGTTGTACTACACTGGGCTGAAGCCAATTATCAAGCCACTAAAATCAAGTCATTCCTTTATTAGCAAGATTAGAAACTTGAGGAAAAAAAAACTTGAAGCTCCTTTTAGTTAATATGTCAAATGATTAAAGAGGCACACAAGTGACAGAAAAGAGAGTTTGCAAGACAGACAGTCTGTGGACAGCAACCATAAATTGTACTAAACAGCTGAATAGAGAAACAATAAAAAAACTTCAACAAATCAGTCCATGTTTGTATTCAGTTGAAGAGTTTTTTTTCCATAAATTCTTCTCAAAGGTACAGAAATTCCCTTTGTGTGTCCCTAACCTACTCAGTCCTATTTATCTGAAGCAAGAGGTGGAATCATGAGCCAATTTGTGTGAGTTACTGTCCCACGTACATGAGTCAGGCTCTGCAGATGTGAACATACTGCTATTGTCTCTCCAGCCCACCCAGATCCAATTATCATCCTCGTTCAGGCTCATCAAAGCAACTCTGATGAAGCTTCAAATATTCCATCTTCTAAAAAGACCACGCATCATCTGTTTTGTAACATGATCAGCAGAGTTAAACTCAAAACAATCCACAGTTTCTTATCCAGTTAATATGCAACTTCATCTGTGCTTTTCCTTCACCCCCATACCATGCCCTCACCCAAAGACAAAATTAGAGAAGTCTTTTGTTTGAGCGCTAGCTGATCTCTCAAATGTGGTTCAGGAGCCTGTAGCAGGGTCGCGAGGTTTACTTGCTTCAACCTGGAAGAAGAATCTAAGTAACAGGAGCAGGAGTAGGCCATTCAGCCCTTCAGGTCTATCCCACCATTCAGTAAGATCATGACTGATCTGCCCAAGGCCTCAAGTGCTTTTTCATGCCAGCTCCTCATATCTGTCAACTCTTTGATATCTCAAAAATCTACCTACATCCTCATTACTTTCACAAAAATCTACTTACCTCCTCGTTAAATACATGCCGTGATCTTGACTTCACAACTCTCTCTGGGGAAAAAATTTCCCAGCATTCTCTGGCAGAAGAAATTCTTTTGCAACCCAGTTTTAAATGTGCTTGCCCTTGTAGTGTAGCTAGCTTGCCTAGTTTGAGATTCTCCCACTACTGGAAGCATCTACATTTCAATTTCAACCCTCAACTTCTCCTCCAAACTCTTTAAAATGCTGTTTCAAATACAATTTCACCTTGCTTCCGGTCCATTCTCCTACTACCTTATAATAAGTTCGATGGTACATTAAATTTGATAAAATTTGCGAGATTTCATGACATTAAAGGTGCTACGTACAGAAAGTGCAAGATGTTGCCACTAACACAGATCCAACAGGTAAAATTCTATCAAGTATCTCAGCTAATCACAACATCTGCCTGCAAATTTCAGACTCACTGTCATGAAAGCTCAGGAGGAAAAGTCTGTCTTTCCAACTTTTCTCTGTGGCATGTGAGCTGTAAGGAAAGCAGAATAAACAAACAGAAGACTTTAATCAAGAAGTGTCTTTGAAAGGCAGTTTGGGGAGGATTTCACTTCAAACTGTCCTGTGCTCATGTGCTTTACTGTTTCAACAGCTGGGTAGTTGGTGACAGTCTAGGTGAAGGACAGTCAGTCAGTGTACTTTCAGGGAGTGATGGGTATTAATTTCAGTGGCCTGAATTTTAGTAAAGGAGGACAGCGTCTCCATCATTGCAAAAATGGATGTTGAGACTCAAATCCAGAAGTCCCTTTCTCAAACAAGACATGTACTGCTTTTGAATTTGCTGCAGGGGGGTGAGAATGGGGCCAGTTTTGAACTTGCACTCTCACTTTTCATGAAAGCAATGCACATGCTGAAGTGTAAATGCCTCAGGTCCATCTGGTTTTCATGAGTGCAGTGTCCAAAACACAACGTGCAGCTCAGAGCTAGCAGAAGATCCAGGACTACTAGAGTTCTTTGAAGACCTAAAGTAACCGTTTTTAACGTGATCCTTTCAGGGAGGACAGATGTACTTTGAGAGAAGTAGCGATTTTTAAAGGTAGACAAGAGTGTGCATAAAGAATGATCATAAACTAGTTGGAATTGTCAGGTTCATTGAAACTGTCAAGAAAGATGTCAGAAGAAGCTATCAGAATATCAAGTAGTCAAAACTCCTACCCTTTAAATATTTGATTACAAAATTGTCGACAGTGTCAAAACAAAGTGCGTGCTATTTTACTGTTATCCAGTGACAGTTATCATTAGTGTTGCATGGCTACTTCACAATGATTCATTTTTACAGGACGGTGCCTTCAGTTCAGTTCAGTTCGACAGAGTTCCAAGTCATTCCATTCAATGGCAGGTTGAGGGAAAGGTAAATATGGTGAATGGACTGGAAACCATGAAGAGCATAATCATCATTCAAGACGCTAAAGAATATTATTTAAACTCACCATGGATTCTGAGGTCTGCCCATGTAGTGTATTGAGTGTCTTGGCCTGGAGGGTTCAGAAAAGGTTTACCAGGATGCTGCCTGGACTGGAGGGCTTATCTTATGAAGAGAGGTTGACTGAGCTCGGACTTTTTTCATTGGAGAAAAGGAGGAGGAGAGGGGACCTAATTGAGGTATACAAGATAATGAGAGGCATAGATAGAGTTGATAGCCAGAGACTATTTCCCAGGGCAGAAATGGCTAGCACGAGGGGTCATAGTTTTAAGCTGGTTGGTGGAAAGTATAGAGGGGATGTCAGAGGCAGGTTCTTTACGCAGAGAGTTGTGAGAGCATGGAATGTGTTGCCAGCAGCAGTTGTGGAAGCAAGGTCATTGGGGTCATTTAAGAGACTGCTGGACACGTATATGGTCACAGAAATTTGAGGGTGCATACATGAGGATCAATGGTCGGCACAACATTGTGGGCTGAAGGGCCTGTTCTGTGCTGTACTGTTCTATGTTCTATGTTCTATGTTCTATGATCTGTGGAAGCTTTAAGGCTCTGTGAATTGAGTATGGGGCATACATTGCATGAAGTATATGACAAGCCATGGGTCAGTTGGATTGAGAAGATGGGTTGACATAGATAAGACAAAAGACCAAGAGATACAGGAGCAGAATTAGGTCATTGAGCCAATCGAGCTCCACTCTTTGATCAAGACTGACATGTTAATCAACCCCATTCTCCTGTTTCTCCCCATAACATTTGAACCCCTTACCAATCAAGAACCAATATATCTCTATCCTAAATACACTCAATCACATGGCCTCCACAGCCTCCTGCTGCTCCACAGACTTACCACCCTCTGGCTTGAGAAATTCCTCTTCATCTCAGTTCCAAAGCTGTGCCCTCGGGTCGTAGTCTCTCCTACTAGTGGAGGCACCTTCTCCACATCCACTGTATCCAGGCCTCTCAGTATTCTGTAAGTTACAATCAGAGCCGTCCCCCATCCATCCAATCTCCACTGAGTTCAGACCCAGCGTCCACAGCCGCTCCTTACATGATAAGTCCTTCATCATCAGGGTCATTCTTGTAAACCTCTTCTGAATCTCCTCCAAGGCCAGTGCATCCTTCCTTAGATGCAGGGTCTGAAACTGCTTATAGTATTCCAAATATGGTCTGACCACAACCTCAAACAATATCAGCAACAAACCTCTGCTCTCGTATTCTCACCCTCTTGAAATGCATGTTAACATTGCATTTACCTTCTTAACTGCCAATTGAGCCTACATGTTAACCTGAAAAGAATCCTGAACCATGGCTCCCAAGTCCGTCTGTGTTTCAGATTTCTGAAGCATTTCCCCATTTAAAACATAATCTATGCCTCTATACTTACTCACACTTGCCCACATTGTATTCCATCTGTCTTTTTTGTGACCCTTTCCTACCTTGTTCAAGTCCTTTTGCCACCTCCACGATTCCTCAACGCTACCTGTCCCTTCAGCTATCTTTAATCATCTGCAAACTTAGTAACAATCCCCTCTGTCCTTTATCTCGATCATTAATGTGAATAGTTATGGTCCCAACACTGACCCCTTTGAAACTCCACTTGTCACAACTTGCGATCTCGAAAAAGTTTCCTTTAACCCCATTCTCTGTCTTCTTCCAATTAGCCAATCCTCTATCCATGCCAGCACCTTGCCTCTGGCTCCAGGGCTCTTTCCTTATTTAGCAGCCTCCTGTGTGGCATGTTGTCAAAGACAGGGAATGGGGAGCATTTTGCTGAGGGTTGGGGGGTGTGGAGGAAGGGATGGTGGTGAATGAAGGCTGTTTCTTGTTGCATTGCTTTTGGTCATGGAGTTAACAAAGTCTCGATGCATTGAGGCAGGCCCTCCCTCCCAGACAAACTCCGCACTTACTCCAGGGTCATCCACCATGAGTGTTGGAAAGCTAAACCTCCATCCATTAACTTGGTCAACAAAAACCTGATATTTAGGGACACTTTCTCGCAGGTTTGTGCAGCTGGAATTAGTCCAGAAGAAAATTCAAGATGATATTTTGAAGCTAAAGCAGTTAATTGGATTCCGCACCAAAATGGTCAAATGTTTTCTGAGTTAACTCAATGTTGGAGGTAACAAGCGGAAAAAGCTCACTCAGAGATAGCAGGAACTGTCGATGCTGCAGAATCCGAGGTAACAAGCTGTGGAGCTGGATGAACACAGCAGGCCAAGCAACATCAGAGGAGCAGGAAAGCTGACATTTCAGGTCTGTACCCTTTTGTGAAGAAGGGTCCCGACCCGAAACGTCAGCTTTCCTGCTCCTCTGATGCTGCTTGGCCTGCTGTGTTCATCCAGCTGCACACTGTGTCATCTCAGAAAAAGCTTATGCTCACCATTAGCTTAAGCAATCCTTTCTCTGCATTTCTCCTTCTCCCCAAATTCCATGATTAATCCAAACAATGCGCCTTCCAACATTCTTTGTTTTCCTGATTGAAAATACTCATCGAATGAGTACACTGAAACATACTGCTTGAATGCAGGCGCCAGCGTTCAAGTTGCAGTTCAAACCTCAAATGTTTGGCCCATAGCAATGAGGCAAGCAGAATTCTCATGCCTTAGCTCATTTTTACTAAACGTACAGATGCTGCCCATGAGACAAATGAAACCAGAAACATATTCTTTTGCCTTTGATGAGCACAGTGCTTTTCCCATTTAACCCTGGAGTCCCCAAACATATTCAAATGTACAGAAGGCACAGTGATTATAACAAACTCAATTTGGCAGTGTACATGCAGCTGGTGCCCATTCTGAGCCACAATAGCAGGTGTCTTCACATGTGCCAATGTCATCGTCATGTCCCGAGTGCTGGGAGCATGAGGCCAGGTGCAGGAAGCCCTCTCCAGCTGCTAATGCTGCCTCTCAGCTCCCATCCAGAGGGAAGGGCTCATACTTAAAGTCAAGTGGAGACCCTGCATCCCACCCACTCCCGCACCTCCCACTGATGTTTATATGTCCCTGCCCCAATTATTTACAATTCCAGTAACTCCATTCCCTTCTATTGCTTCTGTGACAGGGCCAAAACAGAGCACGCGTGCACTCTCTGCACCACAAGGCGATCACCATAAAAGTGGACTTTTTACAGAGGCCTTTACACCAACTGCTTAGTGCTTCACAACCAGGGCCCTGCTTTAGATTCATCGTTAGCAATGCTTGAAGCATGGCAACTAATCAGCAAGATCTCACAAACATGTCAAGACAACAGCGGAAACAGACACGGAGAAACTCAACAGAAAGGATGTATCTGATGACCATGGAATCCAGAACCAAAAGTCACAATCTAAGATTACAGGGTAGGCCATTTCAGATTGAGATGAGGAGAACTCTCTGCACCCAGAAGGTGGTAAACCTGTGAAATTTACTACCACAGAAAGTGGTTAAAGCCAAACATCAAAAATTTTCAAGGAGCTAAATATAGTTCTCGGGATGAGAGGGATCAAAGCGTCCAGGGAGAAATCAGGAACAGGGGACTGAGTTAGATGATCAAGCATGATCCTACTTAAGGGTAGAGCAGGTTCCAGGAGCCGAATGGCCTCCTCCTGCTCCAACTTTCTATGTTTCAAGCAGTATCTGCGGAGAGAGAAAAACAGTTAACGTCTTGCGTCTGGAATGACTCATTTTGTGAACTGGACCTCGTGGGCTCAAAGCATTAACTCTGTTTTTCTCTCTCTCTGCAGATACTGCTGGGCCTGATGAGTTTCTTCAGCAGTCTCTGTTTTTGTCTCAGATTTCTAGCATCCACAGTATTTTGTTTTTACTCAATGAGATGATGTATTTTGGCTGAAGCTAAAATATTAGCTGGAACATTATCTGCTCCTTGAACAGTGCAACATTAATATTCACATCTGCCTGACAGGGCAAACGGTTTAGCTCCTTTTCTGAAAAATGCTGAAGCTTGACTGCTCATTAAAATATAATGATGTTGGATGTGCTACGTGAAACCCTGCTCAAATTATCATAGCTTTTTCTGTCAAACGTGTGTTGTTAATGACTTTTCTACAAATGTCTAGGCTGTTCCCTGGAACTTCGGACGCTGAGGAGGCGACTTGACAGAAGCCTATAAAATTGGGAATGGAATGGACAGGATGGCTAATCAGAGTCTTTTTCCAAGGGTGGAAATGTTAAATTCTAGAGAGCATTGGTTTAAGGTGAGAGGTGAAAGTTTTAAGGAGATGTGCAAGGCAGGTTTTAGAAGGTGACAATGACCGAGAATGCACTGCCAGGGGAGCTGGTAGAATCAGATATGACAACAACATTCAAGAGGCATTTAGATAGACACATGAAGAGGCAGTGAATAGAGGAATATAGGCCATGTGCAGGCAGATGGGATGGGTTTAGAATGGTATCATGGTCAACACAGATATATTGGGCTAAAGGGCCTGTTGGTGCGCTGTACTATCCTAGTGTCATGATGGGAATCAAAATTGGTGCGGTTTGTAGTGTATTAGTGATCTGTCATTTTTTTTAATTGTAAAAATATATTTTATTTAGAATAATTCTTTATGTGAATACACAGTTAAAAAAGTGGTTCTGTCCAATCTTTGGACAGGAAGAAAAAACCTGGGAGCTTGGCAGTTACAAAATACCCAAGGCATTTCTTATTTTTGCACGACAATATTTACAAACATTTGAGGCATTTAGAGGTTCTGATAATTGAATGGACCCCTTTGTTTTTTTGGCAGAAAGACCTTAATGATTCGCAATTTGAACTAAATGATTCGCACGTAGATAGGGCGGTAAAGGAGGCATATGGCGTGCTTGCCTTTATTGGTCAGGGAACTGAGTACAAGAGTCAGGATGTCATGTTGCAGCTTTATAAGACATTGGTTAGGCCATACTTAAGAGTACCGAGTTCAATTCTGGTCATTACGTTACAGGAACCACGTGGAGGATTTGGAGAGGATGCATAAGAGGTTTAACATGATGCTGCCGAGATTAGAGGGTATGAGCTATAAGGAGAGGCTAGAATAACTCTTTTTGCTCCTCCACAGATGCTGCCAGACCTGCTGAACTTTTTCAGCAACTTTGTTTTTGTTCCTAGAAAAACTCATGTTATTTTCTCTGGAGCTGCAGAGGCTGAGGGGAGACTTGAAAGAAGTGTATAAAATTACAAGATGCATAGATAGGGTTGACAGTCAGACTCTTTTTCCCAGGGTTGAAACGTCTAAAACCGGAGGCGGGGGAGGCATGCACTTAAGGTGAGACAGCGAAAGTTCAGAGGAGATGTGAGGGGTAATAGGAACTGCAGATGCTGGAGAATCAGAAATAACAAAGTGTAGAGCTGGATGAACACAGCAGGCCAAGCAGCGTCTTCGGAGCAGGTTAAGTTGACATTTCGGGCCTAGACCCTTCATCAGAAAATCAGGCGAGATGCGAGGGGCATGTTTTTTACAAAGAGAGTGGTAGGAGTCGGAAATGCACTGCCAGGGGTGGTAATGAGGGCAGATACAATACAGGTATTTAAGAGACTTATAGAAATGCATATGAATATGCAAGGAGTGGGGAAATGGACCACGAGCAGGCAGAAGGGATTAATTTCATTTGGTGTCACGTTTGACGCAACATCATGGGCTGAATGGCCCATTCCTGTGCTGTAATGTTCTGTGTTCTATGTGATTCACATCATTCCATCTTGCCAACCAATTCCTGACAACTAAGTAACTCCCCTGGTCCCTTATGGTTTGTTCACCATAGTTAAAACAGATAGATATTGTGTAACCATGCCAGGGAGCCATGGGTTCAAGACTCTCACTGGAAACACATGCTCATCACTTTAATTGACCATGTGGTGTTTCACTTACAGAAATGCGAGGATTCTGTGATTTTCCTGTGACATTTTGGTGTTGCTATGTTACACTCAATGACTTGGCCCAGCTCTCTGGATTACTAGTCCACCCACTCCCACCTACCCGTCCATGTGGGCCGATTTATATTTTGTGCAGAGCAATTTGGAGATGAACTGAATTTGCAGCAGTGAGTAGGAAGGCTATAGTCTGGATGTCTGTTTGTTTCACATGGCTCACTCTGAAAACGTATGTAATATACATCTCAACATCAGCTGCAGAATAATACGCCATCCGTCATATAACTTCCAGGCTGAAATGTTGAAACATACAAAATAATCAGAGGGTTAGATAGGGTGGATAGGGAGATCCTTTTTCCTAGGATGGTGACGGTGAGCACGAGGGGGCATAGCTTTAAATTGAGGGGTGAAAGATATAGGACAGATGTCAGAGGTAGTTTCTTTACTCAGAGAGTAGTAAGGGAGTGGAACGCTTTGCCTGCAACGGTAGTAGATTTGCCAACTTTAAGTACATTTAAGTCGTCATTGGATAAGCATATGGACGTATATGGAGTAGTGTAGGTTAGATGGGCTTGAGATCGGTATGACAGGTCGGCACAACATCGAGGGCCAAAGGGCCTATACTGTGCTGTAATGTTCTGTGTTCTATGTTCTAGGTCCATTTAAGGAGCCTGACATTAAGCTAATAAAAGGCTCATTCAACCAAAGTCTAAATACTATTCCAGCTAGATTTCAAACAACAGCCTTCAATTACGAAGCTGAAATTTCAGTACCGGTTTTTGTTTTGGCCTGGACACAACTGGAGATATATCAGCAATGTAGCCAATGATGAGTGTAACACAGCAAGTGCAATGACCATGTGACAGGATGTCACATTGGTGATGATCAAAGCAGATTTATTTGATTATGCAGGAACCATCAGAAAGGAATTGTCTTGAGGCAACGGGGATAGGGTCAGTGGATGTTAACTTTTGGTCAAGGAGGCTGGAAGATCCCGTTGTCATTTCGAGCTGAACAAATGCTGGTAGAAACCACACAGGATTTCAAGATTTTGTTGTGTATGAGCAGCAAGTGAAAGAAGAAACACAGGAATAATGTAAAAGGAAAATAACTGTAGATGTCAGTGATTCAAAATAAAAACTGAAAGGACTGGACAGTTACCTGGCAACATGTGTGGAGAGAGAAGCAGAGTTAATATTTTGAGTCCAGTATGACTCTGCTTTGGTACTCACTGAAGTGAGACTGAGATTAACTACACAGATAGTGAATCCTATTACCAGTTATTCGCATTGCCGGCATATTCTTGTTCAAGACAATAGACATGTTATTGCAAAGGCAGACACTTCTGGAGCATGCAGTCTTAATCCACTCTTGTTAATACCTTCTTCTAGTTTCATTCAGAAAATTTCCATTGACAAGGAGTTTTGGTGAATAAACTGAGAATTCAGGGTGCTTTATTACCTTTGTAAATATGATACAAAACTCAGTTTAACACCTATTTCAGTAGTTACGTACCTCCAATCAATGAAATCCTACAGATCGAACAGTACATTTGGATTTCTCCTATGCTACAAACTAAACTTTTCACAACAAAACTCCATTAGCAGCTTGAGTTTTCACGAGACACAAAACATTATCTCATTATGAATTTCCTACTACTAAAAATACAGTCATAGAGGCACACCGCATGGGAAAGGACCTTTTGGCCCAATTCGGCCATGCCAACCAAATCCCTCTAAGCTTTCTTGATTATGTACCTGTTCAAATGACTTCTAAATGCTATAACTGTGCCCACCTCTACCACTTCCTCCAGCAGCTCATTCCAATTACTCATCACCCTCCATGTAAAAAAATTGCCCTTCAAGTCTCTTTTAAATCTTTCCTCTCTGACCTTAAATGTATGTCCTTTAGTTTTGGACTCCCCTACCCTGGGAAAAAGAACTTGGCTCTTCACCCTATTGATGCCCTCATGATTTTACAAACCTCTACAAGGTCACCCGTCAGCCTCCTATGGTCCAGGGAAAAAGTCCTAGACAATCTATATATGACATTTAATTTGTCTTTGAATTTCTTGCACTTATCCCAAACTCACCTTACGTCCTGCATGAAGCTAGTCCCAGTCTCAATTCTCTGCTTATTTCCATCAACCACCAAGAAAAATGCCGGCGAGGTCCTTTTTCATTAGGATGCGCAATGGGCAGTTTAGAAGAACCTACCCGTTGCGACTGCATAGCACAGGAAAAGACTCATTTGGTCCCTTGACTCTTTACAAGCTCTTTTGAAAAAGTTATCCAAGCAGACCCACTTTCCTGCTCCATTGAAGGGGTGCAAGTGATTATAAAACACCAAAATCGCCAACTGGACACTAGTTACAGATTTGTCCTTCACAGCTTTGGTCTCCTTATCTGAGGAAAGACATACTGGAATTGGAGGCAGATCAGAGAAGATTTACAGGATTGGTCCCAGCTATGAAATTGGAGTGAGACTGAGATGCCTTCCATTGACAAAATGTGCTGATAAATCATTGGCTCAGTCATATTAAGGGAGAAAACTACCTGAACTCAGCAAACAAAAGGTGTTCAAGGGAGGTAGGCAAACACCACTTTTCGCAACTGTCGGCTATCAAAAATCATCCTGTCGCCAATGAAGCCCTTTTACAGGTGTCACTGTCATGTAAGATGTGTAACAGCCAATTGTGCACAGCACATTCCCTTGAAGTGATATTGATCTGATCCTCTGTGAAATAAGTGAACGTGAATATTGACCACAACACGACGGGGAACTACCCTGATCTTCTGCAAAATTTCACATCCATCTGAGGGAGCAGGCCGAGTCTGAGTTATGTTCTCAGCTCAAAGATAGCATGTGTGACAGGGCAGTATTCCTTCAGCACTGCGTTGGAGTGGCAGGCTGTAGTCTCGGTTCCAGTCTCTCGAGTGAGTCTGGACCACAGCCTTCTGAGCCAAAGAAGAGTCTGCCATCGAATGAGCCATGGCTGACAACACATTGACAGAAAATGAAGAGCAACATTTTAGCAATGCATTCTGTAGCCACCAGATCAGCACTTCACTGGAATTCATCATCTGGAGTGCTTAGCCTTGTGATATAGAGACTGCAACATCCTAATCACCTGCGCTAATCGTTCATTCTAGAGCACTCAAGTTCAGTTGACAGCCTTGCTCACGCAGGACAATAAACCATTACCACATTATTTATACTGTAACCTAACTAGGACTGTTTCTTCATCTCTCCCCAGCACTGCCAAAAAGACACATAAAACACGGGCACATTATTGATCTTGTAACCTGACTGGATTCTGCATCACAGAATCAGCAAAAAGCCCAGCTCTAGTACTTTGCAGCTAAGAAAATTATTCTGCGCTACTAGGCTAAAATTGATGACAGTACTTCTCCACATCTCAGAAAGGCAACTGCAAACCTTGTCCAGATTCCAAGCTAATTACAGAATCACAGAATTGGTACAGTGCTGAACAAGGTTACTCAGTCCATCATTCAAACTTCAAACAAGCATCATCACCCAGTGCCAATCTCCTGTGGTATCCCCAAATCCTTGCAAACATTTTCTATCCAAATTACCACCCGATGCCCCTCTTGAATGTATCAATTGAACCTGCCACCACCACATTTCCAGGCAGTGGATTCTAGATCCTAACTACTCACTGTGTGGTTAGCACTGATGCCTCACAGCACCAGGGAACCCTCAGGCGACTGTCTGTGTGGAGTTTGCACATTCTCCCTGTGTCTGTGCGGGTCTCCTCTGGGTACTTGGGTTTCCTCCCACAGTCCCAAGATGTGCAGGCTGGGTGGATTAGGCACAGGAAATGCAGGGTTACAGGCACTGGGGGCTGGGATGGTCTTAGGAAGTTCAGTGCAGGCTGAATGAACCTAATGGCCTCTTTTTGCACTGTCGGGATTTTATGTGTGAAATAGTTTATTTTCCTCTCCTTGTAATTGCATATTTTGTGAATCATTTTAAGTTTGGATCCTCTGATTCTTCATAACTATTTTAGGAACGTTTTCCCCTTTTATTTCTACATCTCGCCATCATGGTTTTCAAAACATCTACCAAATCTCCTCTCAGACTTCTTCTTTCCAAGGAGAACAGTCCCAAATTCTTCAATACATTTTCACCACAGGAATTTCTCATTCCTGGAACTAAACTTGTAAATGACTTCTGCACTCTCCAGAATGCATTCATATCTTTCCTAACATGTAATGCACAGAACTGTGCACAATACTCCAAGTCTGTCACTCCTGCCCTCAATACGGAAGCTATTACTTTGACTGATTAATCGATTGATTTATGGTTGTCACATGTGCCAGGACATAGTGAACAGTTTTGTTTTGCATGCAATGCCGGCAGATCATACCATACAAAGGCCATCAGGGTAGCAGAACAGAGTGCAGAATGCAGTGTTACAGTCGCACAGAGGTTAGCTCAAAAGTCTGATAACGTCAGGGAAGAAGCATTTTTTGAATCTGTTCGCGTGTTCAAATTATTATATCTTCTGCCTGAAGAAAGAAGTGAAAGAGAGTGGAGAGATTATAGGATGGGTGGAACGGTCTTTGATTATGTTGGCTGCTTCCTTAAGGCAGCAGGAAGTGTGGATGGATCAATAAATAGAATGCTGAGTTTCATGATGGACTGGGCTATGTCCTCAGCTCTCTACAGTTTCCTGTGGGCCTGGAAACAGCTGTTGTCTTACCTTGCTTTGAGGCATCCAGATCAAATGCTTTCATGGTGCATCTATAAAAATTGGTAAGAGTCCTTGGGGACTTGGTGTGTTTCCTTGGCCTCCTGAGGAAGTAGAGATGTTGTTATGCTTTCTTCAGCAGCATGTCAACATGGGTGAACCAGCACAGATTATTGGTGCTCATTATTCCCAGGAACACGACTCTTTCAGCCATCTTTACCTCAGCACCACTGGTGCAGATACGGGAGTGCTCTCCACTTCATTTTGTGAAGTCAATGACCAGCTCCTTCATTTTGCTCACATTGATGAAGAGATTGCTGTTTTACACCAGGCTACTAAGCACTCAATCTCTTTCCTGGATTCTGTTTGAGATCTGACCTACAACAGTGGTGACATCAACAAAAATTGTAAATGGAATTGGAGTGGAATTTGGACACACAGTTATGAGTGTATAGGGAGTTTAGTAAGGGACTGAGTACACAGCCTTGCAGGAGCCTGGTGTTGAGGATTATGGTGGAAGAGGTGTTGTCGCTTATTCTTATCAATTGTGGTCTGCGGGTCAGGTTGTCAAGGATCCAAGTACAGAGGGGGCAGCGAAATCTAGGTCTCTTGAGTTCACAGAGTTTGTTTGGAATAATGGTGTTGTAGGCGTAGCTGTAGTCAATAAGTAGGAGCATGAAGTAGGTGTCATACCTAGGATCCAGGGATGAATGTAGAGCCAGGGAGATGACATTTGCTGTGGGATCTGTTGTGCCAGTGAATGAACCGCAAAGAATTAAGGCAGTATGGGAGGCTAGAGTTGCTGTGAGCCATGAGTAACCTCTCAAGCAGCTCATAATTATGGAGGTCAAAGCCACCAGGCAATAGTTATTGAGGCACAGGGCATGATTTTTCTTTGAAACTGAAAAGATGGTGGTCTATGTTGAAGCAAGTGTGTAGTTCAGATCATACTAAGGAGGGGTTAGAGATATCCGAGAATACTCCCGCCAGTTGGTCCACACAGAATCCTTCATCTGGGCCTATCACTTTACAGGGGGTCACTCTTTTTTAGAGAATCCTTACAGTGAGGAAACAGGCCATTCGACCCAACAAATCCACACCGACCTTCCGAAGATCATCCACACCGATCCATTCCCCTATCCCAATCCAGTAAGCCTACATTTCCCAAGGCTTAAGCACCTCACTTATGTATCCCTAAACATATTGGGCAAGTTAGCATGGCCAATCCACCTAGCATGCACATCTTTGGATTGTCGGAGGAAACCGGAGCACCCAGCGGAAAGCCACATAGATGCGGGGAGAATGTGCAAACTTGACAGTCGCCAGAGGGTGGAATCAAAACACAGGTCCCTTGCACTGTGGTGCAGCAATGATAGCCACTGAGCCACCATGCCACTCTCAAGGAGGCCAATCTAAAGTCTGCAGCAGTGACCGTGAGTACAGGTCTGTCCATGGCTGTTGGCATGGGTGACATTCTTTCAATGCTCTTCTACTCAATGTGAGCAGAGAGTGTATTGAGCTTGTTGGCCAAAGATGTACTGTTGCTCATGATTGTGTTCAAGTTTGCTTTGGTAGCTCATGTCATGTAAGCTTTGCCCTAAATGATGGGTATCTATGTGGTTGGCCTGGGTCTCAAGCTTAGTTTGGTATTGCCACTTGGCGTCTCTGGTGGCTGTGTGATGGTTGTTACCTGCATTTCATGTATACATCAGGGTCGCCCAATTTGTACGTCTCAGATGTGGACTTCAGTAGGGAATAGATCTCTCAGTTCATTCAAGGCACCAGAAGGAGGGATATATAGCTGACCTTTCCTCTTAGTACGTTGCATTTTCACAAGAGTTTGGTGTCTATGGGTCAATTTCCCACTGCAGAGATTTCAATCGCAAATCCAGGGTGAGTATTCAAGTGTAACACTGAGGGAATGCAAATGGTGTGTAGGTCTTTATTTCAAAGAAAGTTGAGTATAAAACTAATAAGGTTTATTTAGCTAAATCTATAAAAGCACTAGTCAGGCCAGAGCTGGGATACTGGGAATAGTTTTGAGCCCCTATCTAAGGAAAGATAAGCTGGTGTTGGAATCAGTCAAGGGAAGGTTCACTCAGCTGAGAGCAGGTATGGAAGGACTGTCAAAGAAGGAGAGTTTGAGAAGATTGGGCCTATACTCATTGGAGTTTAAAAGAATGAGAGGCAGCCTTATTGAAACATATAAGCTCCTTAGGACACATGAGAAGATAGATAGGGAGAGGCTGTTTCCTCTTGTGGGAAAGTCAAAGACCAGAGGATATCATCTCAGAATAAGGGGTTGTCCATTTAAGACAGAGATAAGGAGGAATTTCCTCTCCTAGGGAATAGTGTTTCTGTGGAATTCTTTACCTTAGAGGGCTATCAAGGATGGATTGTTAAGTATACTTAAGGCTAAGAAAGACAGATTTTTAATCAGTAAGAGAATCAAGGATTATAGGGAAGAGGCAGGAAATTGGTGTTGAGGATTATCAGATCAGCTACGATCTCACTGGATGGTAGAGCAGACTTAATAGGCCAAATGGCCTGGTTCTGCTCTTACATCATGCGGTCTTGTGGTCAGTCAGTAAAGAAAGGGTTGGAGTGGAGATTGTTGTTTTGGCTGATTCAGGATTATTCCGGATGGAGTACCTCTGTCACAAGGCTTTGCGTACGCAATTAAGTGATTTATTTTGTGAAGATTCAGGACTCTCCTTCAGTTCTGCCTTAATGTGAGATCTGCAGGTTTTATCTTTTAGTCATCAATTTTCATTCCTTTATACACACACACACACACACACACACACACACACACACTCACTCACTCACTCACTCACTCACTCACTCACTCTGTTTTAGCCCAAACCACTGCCAAAACCTATGCAATCCAAAGGGGAACTGATGTCCTTAGAACACATCTGGCCTCCATAATTAAACCCAGGCATGACAAGGAGCAAAGAAAATGCATGCACTGAAATTCCAAAGAAACTCTCTTCCTTCCTTCAGTCAATTTCAGCAATTTAGCAGGGACATTTCTGCAGTAAAAACCCAAGGTAACAGCTCTCTGCTTTACCACATAACACAAGATCCTTGCTGAGCACCATCTCCTATGCTGGCAAGCCTAGAAAAATGACTTGAGAACACAAAGGACATCAGGTGTTTGTTCTAAGTCTGTACGTTCTGGCCCATGAGCAATTTAACAAAATTGAACGGCATTGCTAGTAGTATGGGTCAAATCCAAAAGAAAATTCAACATTAATGGTTTATTTACGCAATGGATAGCTTCCCCACTGACTCAGTTGGCAAAGGTTAAGTCAATTGATCATATGACTCTTCAGCTTCATTCATAACTCTATTGATTGAGCCAATCTTTAGCCAGAGATGAACAAGAATTTCATAATTGCCCATTTTTGTGGTGGGGAAACGGCAAAAAAACAGAGCCAGAGAGCTCACACACCTAACCCAACAGCAGAGTCTGTCTCGATCTGATGCTTCCATGGTTGAACAGCTTATTGTCACTCACACAAATCAAAACATCCATCTTCAGTAAAAGCCAAATGAACTGCAGATGCAGTAAATCAGGAATAAGAACAGAAGTTGCTGGAAAAGCTCAGCGGGTCTGGCAGCATCTGTGAAGAAGAAGGTCAGAGGCAACATTTCGGGTCCAGTGACCTTTCCTCAGAGCTCAGTGTTCTGAGGAAGGATCACTGGGCCCATAAAATTAACTCTGATTTTTTCTTCACAGACGCTGCCAGACCCATGGAGGTTTTCCAGCAACTTCTGTTTTTGAAGCTACCTTCAGTATTGGGTGGTTGGTAAACACCCATGGAACTTTGTCTTCGATTAAAAGCCACCCAGAAGAGTGCAAAATAATTGAAGGAAAACGAAGGAAATATCACAGGAATTTAACTTGTAATGAAATCATTCCACTGTAAATTTTTCCTTCTGGTTCTTTATTTTGTGGCTGTCCATTTTTTTTTATCAAGCAGGAAGCTTGAAGACCACCGGGTAAAGCTTTCAAAATTACACAGGGTCACATACAGACCCTCGTTGTGTGACAGAGATACAAACGTTAACCACTCTGAAACAGAACTGAGTAAAGTCTGAGCAACGATAAACCAGTGGTGAAACACTGTGTATGTCAAACTTAAATAGGCAAATATTGTCACTTGAAAACCAGGCCATCAGTCCAATTCTTGGTCCTTTGCAAGACCTTATTTGGTTGGGTTCCTTGCTGTAATACCAGATCAGCTGTGTCATTATTATCCAACATTTCTTGAAAAAAAACCAACTGGCATGTTGTCAATCTGTAATAAATCCTGAGATGTTGATTCAAATTTGATCGGATTCTCAACATTTAAGACAAGTCAGATCAGATAGTTAAAACCTCCCATAAGGCTTACATTTATCAGTCCATAATCGGATAGGAAAAGCTGCTCCATGCATAATGTCTCCTTTAATGTTAATATGGCTTTCTTGTTGAACAGCTGGGAGGTGAAATTACTATTACATTTCGGGCTTGGATTTGATCATCACAGTCAACAAGGACTGGGTTATATCACTCACAAATCCTCTCTCTTCTGTTCTTGGTCAGTAATTGTTTGAAGCTGAAGAGGTTGATTCGAAAATATTAACTCTTTAGTCCTGCTGACTATCTGCACCTCTTCCATGGCTATCTTTGTGCCTAGTGTCCTTGCAGACAGAGCACGTGTATCCATGATACTCCTGATGTCTTTAGAGAGAGAACGGCACCACAGTGGATAGACAGCTCTACTCCCCTCGCAGCTCCATTTCAACACCCTCCCCTTCACCTTTCAAGGATTTTGCAAGTAAATTATTCAGTTGGAAACACGGGTGATTTACTGGCGATAGTTAATAGAGCCATACAGCATGGAAACAGATCCTTCAGTTCAACCAGTACATGATAACCATAATCCCTAACTAAACTAATGCCACCTGCCTGATCCTGGCCCATAGCTCTCCAAATCGTTCCTAATCATGTACCCATCCAAATGTCTTTTAAATGGTGCAATTGTACTCACATCCACCACTTCCTCAGTGGGTTCATTCCACCTGCGGACCACCGTCTATGTAAAAAATTTGTCCCTTATGTTATTTTTAAATCTCTCTCCTCTCACCTTAAAGATGTACCTCCTTGTCTTGAAATTTCCAGATGAAAAACATATCAAAGTGAATTTCATAATGTGAAAAGAAACCATGAAGTATACCACTGGATTTTAAAAAAGGAATCTTTAGTTTAATCTCTTCTGGTGCAGTGGCAGTGTCCCTACCTTTAAACCAGAAGTGTGTCCTATTAAAAATAGAAAGCACAGGAGAAACTCAGCAGGTCTGGCAGCATCTGTGAAGAGAGAAACAGAACTCACATTTCAAGTCCAGTGACACTTTCTCAGAACTGATCAGCAGTCATATTGGACCTGAAGCGTTAACTCTGCTTTCTCTCTCCACAGATGCTGCCAGACGTGCTGAGTTTCTCTAGCAATTTCTGTCTTCGGTTGTTTCAAATCTCCAGCATCCGTGGATGCTTGTTCAATTTTACTGTGTCATAACATTCCTGAACACGTTGTTTAGAAAATACCCAAATTTTAATTCTGGGAGGCTCTTCTGGTACAGTCATAGTATTCCTACTTCTCAGCTAGAAGGTCCAGATTTAAGTCCCACCTGATCCAGATGTTTGATATAACACATCGAGAATAACAGAATCAAACAATGCTGAAGAGCCCCTTCGGCCCATCAGGTTTGTACTGCCAAAAATATTCTAAATCTACACCAGTCCCACTTCCCCACATCGGGTCCCCAGCCTTGCATGTTATGACACTTCTAACACACACTCAAATACGTTTTAACACTTTTGACTTTTTTCCCATCTCAACTACCCTGCCAGGCTGTGCATTCCAGATCCTTACCACCTTGTGGGTAAAAGAAATCCTCAAAATTTCCCTCTAAACCTCCTGTCTTTCATCTTAAAAATGTACCCCCTTGTTATTTGACCCTTCAACTAAGGCAAACAGCTGTTTTCTGTCCACCTTGTCCGTGCCCCTTTAATCTCATACACTCCATCAGGTTCCCCCCTCAGCTTTCCCTGCTCCAACAAAAACAGTCCGAGCTTATTCAGGCTCTCTTCATCGCTGACATGCCCCATCCCAGGCAACATCCTGGTGAACTTCCTCTGCACCCCTTTCCAGTGCAATCTGCATCTGAACAGGTTGATTATAAAACACCTCTAAGGACATTAGTAGCACAGTGATAGTGTGTTCCTACCTGTGGAGTAAGAGGTGCAGGTTCAAGCCCCACCCACTCCAAAGGCGTGTAATAACATCTCAGAACAGCTTGATTAGAAGATATCTAGCCCTTCAGCCTTATTTATCCAAGCAGATCTCCTTCTATTCTGTGTCAGCCTTTGCTTACAATGCTTTACCTATTTCTTGAAAGGATAATGATTATAAATCCCATACAGAGGATCATCATATTGAGGTTGAGCACAAAGTTTCAGGGAAGTGAAATGGTACTCGCAAAGAGCTACGAAGTCAGAAAGCTAGTGCAGCATGAGGTGGCCTGTGCTGTGAAATCTGGCTGCTCTCTCAGGTGGATCAAAAACAGCATAATTTTAATGACATAGAGGGGGTGATTTATCCCTGGTCATTATTTAAGGCCCAAACCAATATCATAAAAAAGGGTCTAGGCCCGAAACGTCAGCTTTTGTGCTCCTGAGATGCTGCTTGGCCTGCTGTGTTCATCCAGCCTCACATTTTATTATCTTGGAATCTCCAGCATCTGCAGTTCCCATTATCTCTCATAAAAAAAGCAGATGGTTTGGGCAGTTACCATATCGCTATTCGTGACCCTTCCTACATTATAGCAGTGAACATGCCTGAAAAATCAATGACTTTAGGAGGTTCCGAAGGCATGAAAGGCACTACATGAGTATGAGTCTTTTTTGTTCTTTCATTGTCAACCGGTTCAGAGGTGAAGGCAGGTCAGGATTTTTTGGCACAGTACCAAGTTCACAAAACAGTCTAATGAAAATATTATACATGTACATCTTAAACCAACAGAATGTGGTAAGCACTCATTCAGTCCAGTACTGATACTCACTAGCAGCAGTGTGTACTATCTACAAGATGCACCGCAGAAATTCCTCAAAGATCCTTAGAAAGTACCTTCCAAACTGACGACCACTTTCATCTAGAAAGACGAGGGCAGCAGATATATGGGAGCACCTCCAACAGCAAGTTCCCCTCCAGCCACACACCATCCTGACTTGGAAATATATCACTGTTCCTTCACTGCAAAACCTGGAATTCCCTCGTCAGGGCATTGTGGGTCAACTTACATCAGGTGGACTGCAGCGGTTCAAGAGGGTAGCTCATCACCAACTTCTCAAGGGCAAACAGGGACAGGCAAAAAATGCTGGTCAGCCAATGGTACCCACATCCCATGAATGATTTAAAAACAAAGTCCCTTTACACATTTAGCATATTTAGCAAAAGATTCAACTGTAGACAGGATCCAGAAGGTCAGAAGTCCAACCACTATTCGGAAAACTGTGCCTTTACACAGAGTTTTGTCATCATCCTGGAATAGGGAAAGTCTAGGATCAGAAACTTATTCCTTCCAGACTTCACCAAGCAGTATTTTAACATTTGTTTGATAATGACAAGCAACAGCCAAGCCCCACTGATAACAATTCCTCTTCCAACAGATTTTCCTTCCATCTTGTTTAAGAACATAAGATACAGCAGCTGAAGTGAATTAAGTCTTCAAATCTGCTCCATTAGCTCACCAGATCATGGACCATTATCTACCTTCCACATAAACCTGTATCCCTCAATGTCTTTGTTGTCCAGGAAAATCCAGGAACCACTTGAATGAATTCAATGACTTAGCATTCACACCCTTCTATAGTAGAGAATTCTGAAGATTCAGAATGCTTTGAGCGAAGAAATTTCTCTTTATCTGACTCTAGCACTAACCTTGTGTTTTAGATTCCTCAGGCAGGGGGAATATTGTCTCACATTTATCCTGGTATGGCTGAAACAAAAAGGGAGATTCTCAAGGTGATTGAGTCTTGGCTTCCTTCGAAAGGGATATTGTCACATTGTTTTGGGCTGGGATTGCCAGATATTTTTTTCTCATTGATCTGTCCAAAGATGTTATTATACATTTCTACAACAACTGGAACTTGAAACTTGAGGTAGAAACTTGACCTGTTGAATCAGAGATAGAGGAATTATAAATGCACCACAAGAACTGTTTGTTCAGAAGTAGGGACACATTTTTCAAAACCACATTTTAGGTGTCACAGTCACTTTTCAAGTATGTCAAGTGCACTGGAACCCAGGTCTCCAGGCTTAGAGGTAGGGGCACTGCCACTGCATTATAAGAGCCGTTTTTCAGAAATTGCAACACTATCCATATTCTGACTCAACACACAAGTTCTCATTTACAATGATCTTAATATTATTTCAAACTGGCTATTACTGAAAGCGTTCAATTCTGCCATTTTTATCGGTCCTATGGAGCGTGTTCAGTTGACAAGTGCTCCTGTGAAGCATCTCTGGATTTTGCACGACGCAAGGTGCTATATAAATATAAGTTGCTTTCTTCTTGAGCTTCATTGCATGAACTCAGAGACAACAATTTCTTTTTACACTCATTCCTCACATGACTCAGTATTCGCACACCAGCAAAAACTGAAATATCTCATCTGATATAAATTAAAATGTTTTATTTCACTGCATTCTACCCTGGGAATGCTCTTTACCACATTCCCAGCTCTGAAACTATTGGTCTAAAAATAATAAATCATCCCCAAGACTTCCTTCCGGGTATGTAATTATCCAGACATGGCCAGTTAATCAAACTCTCACAAGTACAAAAATAAAACATGAGTATTAAAAAAAAACACTCGCAATTAAGCAAAACTACACTTGAGAACTTTAGTTTAATATTCAGTGGGCTTTTGTATTGCCTTATTTTCCCCTTGGTATGTATCTCTGTCATAGAATTGTTAAAGTGCAGAAGAAAGCCATTCGGCCCATCGTGCCTGCACCGGTTCTATTACCCGCTGCCAGTTTCCTGACTTTCCCCAATATCCCTGCACACCATTTCTATCCCAATAACCATCTAATGTCCCCCTGAAGGCCTCAGTTGAACCTCCCTCCACCACATTTCCAGGAAGTGCATTCCATACCCTAATTGCTCGCTGGGTGTAAAAGATGTTTTTTCACACATCATCCTTGCTTCGTTTGCACAGCACTTTAAATCTATACTCTCTCATTCTTCTATCTTTTACGAGCAGGAACAGTTTCTTCTCTATCAACTCAGTCCAGCCTACTCATGATTTTGAAAACCCCAAACAAATCTCCTGCCAGTCTTCTTCTCTCCAAGGACAATCCCAGTTTCATCAATCTATCCTCATCACTGAAGTTCCTCTATCCCTATCCCCATCCCTCTATCCATATCCCTCTAAACCCTTCCCATTTATATAGTCATCCAGATGTTTTTTCAATGTTGTAATTGTACCCAACTCTACCACCTCCTCAGGCAGCTCACTCCATTCATGCAACGCTCTCAGTGTGAAAACATTGCCCCTAAGGTCCCTTTTTAATCTTTCCCCTCTTAGCTTAAACCTATGCCCTCCTCTACCCTGGGGGAAAAGGCTTTGTCTATTCACCCTATTGATGCCCCTCATCATTTTATAAACCTCTATAATGGCCATGCCACAACCTTCAACACTCAAGGGATAGAAGACCCAGTCTATTCAGCCTCACCCTAAAGCTCAAACCCACCAATTCCACCTGAAACCATTCCTGCAAATCACTTCTGCCCTCTTTGTCTCCAATATATTCACATCCTGGGATTCGGTGTCTATAACAATAGAAAATACTCCAGCTGAGGTCTAATAAGGATCCTCAGCAAATGTGCCTCTAAGACTTTGTTGATTTACACTTACAAAACATTAGAATACTTTCACAGCACAGGGACATGCTATTCCATTGAGACTAACAGGTTCATCACAACTTTTTTTTCTTGTATCCCCTCAGCACGTCTCTCTCGTACATTTCTCATGCTTCCCCCGAACACAAACTTTTTGTCTAAACCACTCTATTTAAGAGCGAGTTCCACATCCAAACCACACTCTGAGTAAAGAGGTTTCTTCTGTGCTTCTTATTGGATTTATTTGTGAATATCTCATGTTTACGACCTCATCCACAAGTGGAAAAAAACTTCTCTCTATCTAATATATCAATCTCCAACAAAATCTTGAAGAGCTCTCTTAGGACTCCTTCAGTTAGCTCCTTTCTGGAAAATATAGACTCCATCTGTTCTGTTTTTCCTGTAACAATCACAGAATCGTGACAAAACGTAATGAGGCCATTTGGTTCTACATCTGTGCTGTCCCACTCAAGTGCAACTCAATAAGACCATAAGATATAGAAGCCGAGTTAGGCCATTTGGCCAATCAAGTCTGCTCCACCATTTGATCATGGCTGATATGTTCCTCACCCTATTCTCCTACCTTCTCCCCATAACCCTTATTCCCCTTTACAATCAAGAGCCAATCTATCTCTATCTTAAAGACACTCAACGAATCCATAACCATCTGTGCAATGAGTTCCACAGATTCATCACCCTTTGGCTGAAGAAATTTATCCTCATCTCAGTTCTAAAGGGTCATCCCTTCACACTAAAGCTTTGCTCTTGGGTCCGAGCGTTTCCTACTGAGAGAAACATCTTCACCACATCCACTCTCAGTATTTTGCGAGTTTCAATCCAATACCACTCCCCACACACCCCCCCCCCCACCCCATCCATCTAAATTCCATCAAGTACAGACCTCAAGTCCTAATCCTCTCCTCATATGACAAGCCCTTCTTCCCTGGGGTCATTCTTGTAAACCTGCTTTGGAACCCTTTCAATTCCTGCACACCTTTCTTTAGAAACAGGGCCCAAAGCTGCTCACAATATTTCAAATGAAATCTGACCAGAGCATTATACAGCCTCAGCAGTACATCTCTGCTCTTGTGTTCTAGTCCTCTTGAAATGAATGCTAACATTACATTCGCCTTCCTAACTGCAAACTGAACCTGCCTATGAACCTCAAGAGAATCCTGAACAGGGGCTCCCAAGTCCGTTTATGCTTCAGATTTCTGACCTCCCTCATTGTCCTGCAATTTTGTTCTCTCTCATTCCCTTTTAGAAGCCTCAGGTGACCCTGGCTCCACCACACTCCCACGCACTTCATTCGGGATCCCAACTGCTTGCTGGATTAAAAAGGTTTTTATCCTCACCTTAGCTTTGATTCTTTTGTTATTCACCTTAAACTGTTTATCTCTACTTCTCAACCCTTTCGTCAATGGGAATTATTTTTCTCTCTCTCTAGGGCCTGCAGGATTTTTAGCTCAATATTTGATCAAATTTTCTCTTGAAGAAGGATAGTCCCATCTTCCCCAGTCAACGAGTACAAATTCAGTGGACACTTTATCATTTAGATTGCTTAAGCATCATGGCAGGCGTCTCATCCACACAAAGGTGGAGCAGGGACATGATTGCTATGAACCTGTCTCAGTTTTCATCAATCCTCCACACATCTGAACTGGTCTTAGTACAGAATTCAACCTTTGGTCAGTTTGCCCTTCGTTCTTGATGCAGGTGCCACATGAATTGAACACTGGCATTTAGCTGCTTTCCTCAGGCCAGATCTGGGGTAACTAACACAGCCTGAAACCATTTTGGTGCAGCAAGTATGAAGTCGATGTAAAAATGTGCTCTCTCACGAGTGCAACATGAGCAGGGGTCACAGTACTTTGAAAATTTGCAGGCAATGTCTACTTGCTAAATTCATCCACTTTATGCGTAATCATTTTGCAACGTTCTTCATCAACACCTCAGACAGTTTTAATTTGCATGTAGCTTTCTCAGGTTGCCAGCCTGCAAGAAGTTTTATCACATTATTCTCAGTCTACTAATGGTGTCTCTAAGTTATTCTGAGTTAAAGGATGACCTGTTTTCTCCAAACTAATTGTTCGCAGATCAAAAACAAGAAACAAATAAGAAATACCAGCCTGAAAAAGGCAAAGTCTAATTTAGTTGTGGTTGCCCAGGTAACCACAGGAATGGAACAAATTAAAATGGGTTTCACAGTGACTGCAGAGAAAGAGCAGGGTAAACTTAACAGTGCGCGCACACACGAGACATCCTCGCTATCCCAAACAGCAAAGAAAATATGTTCAGTAAACCAAAAAACATTTTGTTTCAAAGCTTCGATTTTAAAATTCATATCTTTGCCTTTAAATTCCTTCATGACCTCATCCTGTCCAACTTCTGTAACTTCATCCTGCCACACAACTCTCTCAGATAACAGAGCTCCTTCAAATCCAGCAGACTCAACTTTAATTCCTCCAGCTTTGGACGTCAGGCCTTTGTCCACCTCCCTTTTCCTCATCCTCTCACTATCTCGCCTCCCTTTCTTTCCGACCAGGTTATAAACTTTCTATTCCTTTGACCAGGCTTTTGGAGCATTAAGTTAACATCGCATGGCAGTCAGGAACTTAAACTTTGTACTTAGGGGAGACGTGAAATTGATTTATTTATGTCTTGTACTCATCAACACTGAGGCGCAACAGAATAATAATTTCCCTTCTAAAGTTGGTTTTCTTGTGTTTCAATCCCGACAAGTGCAACAGCAAAGCTTTGACTTCTCTTTTTAACAATATTCAGCCTCAAATCCTAGCCGACCGTGTTTCTGTGAAGCAACCTGGGACATTGTTCTATGTCAACGGCACTACATAAATGCAAGCAAAAAATATCAATTGCTGGAGAAACTCAGCAGGTCTGGCACCATCTATAGGTGTGAGCATGGAAAACCATAGCTGGTTCGACAGCATCCAAGGAGCAGCTAAGCTAATGTTTCAGGCTGAAACCCATAGCATCTGTGGAGAGAGAAACAGAATCCTGTGACCATTCTTCTGAGGGGAGGTGATGACCTAGTGGTATTATCACTGACCTGTTCATCCAGAGACCCCAGGTAATTTTCTGGGACCTGGGTTCGAATCCCACCACAGCAGATGGCAGAATTTGAACTCAACAGAAAATCTGGAATTAAGAGTCCTGTGCTGACCATAATTTCATTGCTGAGTGTGAGAGGAAACCCTTCTGGTTCATTAATGTCCTTCAGGGAAGGAAACTGTCATCCTTACCTGGTCTGGTCTACATATGACTCCAGACGCATAGCAATGTGTTTGACTCTTAACTACCCTCTGGGCAATTAGGGATGGATAATAAATACTGGCCTAACCAACAATGCCCTTGACAAAAAACTGAAAACAGAAAAGTTCAGAAAAAAAGCAAACAGAAAGTTCTTTAGAAGGGTCAATGGGATCAAAAATGTTAATTTTGTTTCTCTCTCCACAGATGCTACCAGACCTGCTGAGTTTCTGCAGCACTTCCTGTTTTTTTTCCATCCTCCAGCATCCGCAGTTCTTTGTTTTATTTAAATGCACATTGTTGTTGCTGCTCTTATTCAGCAACTATATTTGAAAGTTTTTATTCGTTATTTGAATTAATATTTGTCAATTAAGAGCACCCACTTTGCTGACTGTCATTTCAAAGGAAAAGAGAACGTGCTGAGCAAAAGAGGGAAAAAGAAAGCAGAGCACGTCATGATGTTCCAAAGAACTCCACTTCAATGAATTGTTTCTGAAATGCAGTTCCTGTTACTATTTACACAGAACCTTGATGTCTTCCCACACAGCAATATCTCCCATGCAGCAGATAAAGCAATGACTACACCGTTTGTTTATTGTTGCATGAGAGGAAATATCTTGGGAGGGGCTCAGAGGGAACTTGTTGATTTCACTGAAAGAGTTGGGAGACTTATTTTGTTCACCTGAGCAGACAGTGTGGGCTTTCTTTTAACACCTCACCTGAGACAAAATGATGTACTTAAGGCACAGCAGATTTGGCATAAATGGTGAACGTTGGATTCTGAGGTGATTCTGTCACCAGTAAAACCAAGCAGACACACCAATGACTGATTTCCTATTGAGATAATTGTCAATAGCTATCTCAATTCCATAGTACACAAACTCCACCCAGTGCAAAGAAGGGTCAGGCAGATTAAGGTTATAAACAGGTTGACGTCACCACTGTTATTTACAAAAGCTTGGCTGTATGTTATCTCCAACAGTGTTAACCTGCAGTTCAGTATTGATGTGACAATTAACTCAAACTCAACAGATGGGAAATATCTGATTGGTGCATCGCCTTCATATTGAGTCCTTGCCATTCAGTACAATGGAAGCTGTGATAAAGTGGTTACTATAATAAACCATGGACAGCCAACAAGACCACACCTCCTGCTCCTCTGATGCTGCCTGGCCTGTTGTGTCCCTCCAGCTCCATCCAGTCTCTAACTTTAACATTTTCTCCCCTCCATCCCCATCGCTGATGCACAGCAGCAGACAGCAATGACGAATGGTGTGTTAACCTTATGATAAGACGATTCAGGGCTGTCTTACTACAATTGGATAGGGCCTTGGCAAAACCTCACCTGGAGTACTGTGTGCAGTTTTGGCCTCCTTATCTGAGGAAGGATATTCTGGCAATGGTGGGAGTGTACCAAAGGTTGACCAGACTGATTCCTGGAATGGCAGGGCTGGCATATGAAGAGTCACTGGATCAGTTAAGATTGCACTCACTGGAGTTTAGAAGAATGCAAGTTTGGGGGCGGGTGGGGGAGCAGAATCTCACAGAAATCCATAACTTCCCAACCGGACTAGACCAGGGAAACACAGGAGAGATATTCCCAATGACCGAAGAGTCCATAACCAGAGGTCACAGTCTAGGAATAATAAAATGTGAGATAATAAAATGTGAGGCTGGATGAACACAGCAGGCCCAGCAGCATCTCAGGAGCACAAAAGCTAACGTTTCGGGCCTAGACCCTTCATCATCTGTCACAGTCTAGGGATATGGGATAGGTCATTTAGGACTGAGATGAGGAGAAATGTCTTCAACCAAAGAGTGATTTAGACCAAAACATTAACTGTTTTCAAAAACAAGTCAATATAGTTCTGCGGGATAAAGGGATCAAAGGGTTTGGAGTGAATGCAGGGACAGGATACTAAAGCAGAAACAGGATGTTGATTTGAATGATCAGCCATAATCATTGTGAATGACAGAGCAGGCTCAAAGGCCCAAATGGCCAACCCCATTCAAATTTTCTGTTTCTCCAAGGGCTGATGTACAAGATACTCGGCAATAACTTACCCAGTCTCCTTTGTCAGAACCTTTCAGATCTATCACCGAGAAGGACAAGGGCATCAGATACATGGGAACATCCACATTCTCCTGCAAGTTGCAAAAGGAGCCATACATCGGCACATGTTTCTTTCATTGAGGCCTTGCACCATCCTGACTTGAAACAATAGCACATCTCCTTCACTGTCTCAGGATCAAAATCCTGGAGCTCGCTTGGTGCCCCTACAGCACATGGACTGTGTAAGTTCAAAAAGGCAGCTCACCACATCAGCTCCAGGGACAGTTGGGGACTGGCAATAAATACTGGCCCAGCCAGAGATGCCAACATCCCATGAATGAATAACAAGAAAGTGTAGAGTTCCCTCAGTACAACCCTGCAGTGTTGCTGCCAATTTAGACAACCAGCTCAAACTCCCTGACACATGAGGCTTGAGCCTGCAGTTTGCTGGCCCAGAACCAGAAAATCATGGCAACAATGAAGAAAAACATTTCCTGATGCATTGCAGTACCAATTCTGCTCTCAGTAAATTCATAGGTCAGTAGCGCTGCAGGGGATTCACAAGGAACACATTCTTAAAATGAGAGTGTACGAGAAATAAAAATTTATAAATGCATCTTCAAATGAAACTAAAATCAGACTCAAGTTCCAGCGTTGCCCTCTGTGCTGCAGTAGTCAATTATTTATTTCCATTTTCCACTGAATCCCACTGAGCCCATTGTCCCTCGCACATGCACTGCTTATGGTTGTGTATTCAGCTCTGCGGGGACAAAGCTCACTGAAAGGTGAAATGTCACAAGTAATTAAAGAAAAGTACACCAACTGGTACTTTTTCAGACTGGCAGTGCAGCTATAATAAATGGATTTCCATTGGCACAGTACCAAAAATAGATTACAAAACTCTCTTATCAAAAATAAAACTGGGGTACGGCAAGATTCTTAGCTGTAAACCTGGCCTAATGTTGCATGAAAAACACTGCATTCAGAAGTCCAAGTAAATGTAGTGACTTAAACCATTGAGATTAAGCAGGGGACAATACTTGAAAAATGTTATGCTGCAGGTTGAGAACTGACTTCACATTTAAAATCATGAAGTGTGATATTTCTGAAATCTGGCCTGGTGCTAGGTCAGTGGCAGTCTACCTTCTAAACCAGGAGGTTTTGAATTGAAGTCCCATGCCACAGGCTGAAGATAACATCTTGGCACTGAGTCAATCAGAGATAGTAAGAACTGCCAATGCTGGAGTCAGAGATAACACAGTGTGGAGCAGGAGGAACACAACAGGCGAGGTAGTGTCAGAGGAGAAGGAAAGTTGACGTTTCAGATTGGGACCTTTCTCGAAGCTGACTCAGCAGTTTCAGCACTGAGGGGATGCTGCTGTGTTGGAAGAGCTGTCCTTTGGTACACTGTAAAACTGAGGAACTTTAGAACCTAGACAGCTCTCTGACGAAGTGCCTAGGCCCAAAACGTCAGTTTTTGTGTTCCTAAGATGCTGCTTGGCCTGCTGTGTTCATCCAGCTTCACAGTTTGTTATCTCGAACCCGAGACTGTCCCTGGTAGCTGTAAAAGATCCCAATGCACTGTTTTGAAATAATGTCAGAGATGCTGATTTTTTTACCTCAGTAAGGGAGCCTTTGGCCCATTGTGTCAGTGTTGTCGCCAAGAATCAACCCATTCTCGTCCCATTTTCCAGCAGTGGGCTGCAGCCTTGTATTTTAAGTCCTCATTTAAATTGTTCTTAAATGTTGTGAGGGTTCCTGCCTCTACCATCCCCAAAGGCAGTGAATTCCAGATTCCCACTACAATCTGCACGTAAAATATTTCCCTAAAATTCCCTCTGAATCGCCTGCTCCTAGGGCTGAAACTGTTCCTCCTGGTTATTAACCCCTCTAACAAGGGGAACAATTTATCCCCACCTAACCTGTCTGGCTCCCTCATAGTTTTGTACACCTCAGTCAGGTCCCCCTCAATCTTCTCTGCTCCAAGGGTAACAACCCCAACCTTTACATATCTTTCTTCATAGCTCAGAGCCTGCAGGCAAGGGAGCACCCTGGTAAATCTCCTCTGCACTCTCTGTACTGCAATTACATCCTTCCTGTAGTGTGGTAACCAAGAACTGAATACAGCACTCCAGCTGAGGCCTCACCAACATTAAGCCCAACTTCATGGTAACCTCCTTGCTCTTACATTCAAGATCCCGACCTGAAACGTCAGCTTTCCTGCTCCTCTGATGCTGCCTAGCCTGCTGAGTTCCTCCAGCTCCATACATGTTGTCTCTGACATTCAATGCCTTAACCAATAAAGTCAAGTGCCCCATATGCCTCTTTGCCACCGTTATTTACCTGTCCTGCTGCCTTTAAGAATCTGTGAGCATGCACACTAAGGTCCAAGCGGAGTGGGGAATTATCCTTGATGTTCAGAAAATATTCATGCCCCTAGCAGCGTCACTTGAAGACAGATAGTCGGGACATGATATAAAGTACATTGTGGCGACATCTCTCCATACTTCCTGTGTTATAACAGTGTCTGCACTTCTCAAGTGCTTCATTGGCTGTAAAGTACTTTGGGTTGTCCCCAGGTCAATAGAGGCATAACATAAATAAAAATCTTTTTTTCTCTCCCAAAAGTCTGGCACACTTGCTATGCCTAGCCGCCCTGAAACCCTATTTCTGCTCAAGATTAGATGTACACACACACCATTTCATCCACATCTTCCAATCCTGTCTGTTTTGATTCCAACAGGGCACACACACAGACTCACACACACAAATACACATAGACACTCACTTAATATGTACAGACACATTCAAACACAATGTAGGAGCAAATTACTGCAGATGCTGGAATCTGAATTGAAAACAACAAATGCTGGAAATCACAGCGGATCAGGTGGCATCCATGGAGTGACAGCAAGCTAACGTTTCGAGTCGAGATGACTCTTCACCAACACTCACACAGACTCACAGACACAAATACACAGGCGCACGCATAAATATACGCACACACAAACACATACACACACACACACAAACACAAGCACAGAGGAGACACATAGTACACGCATGTTTGGAACTGAGATCTTCTTACTTTGAATGATATTCTTCTGTTATTAAATACTGGTCTTTCAGGTAAGTGAACATTAACAGGTCACATCCAAAATATCTATTTATGAAGGACATTGGAAAACAACATTTTCCAGAATGTTACAGACTCGGGTTCCAAGTCTATATGATCTGACAAGACTGTCACCTGACAGTTTCATGACAACACAATTACATGCTCAGTTGCTCCTTTGGAGTAAGAAGACGATTAACCTTTTACTGCATACCTTCTCGACAGGGTTTATATTTGAGCAAATAAAAACAAAACAACCACAGATGCTAAAGATCTGAAATGAAAGCTGACAGTACTGGAGAAACTCAGCAGTGTGAAGCAGAGTTAATGTCTCTGGCACCTTCAGTTCTGAAGAACTGGATGCAAAATGTTAACTCTGTTTCTCTCTCCACAGATCCTGCCTGACCTACTGAGTTACTGCAGCATTCTCTGTGTCAGTTTCAGATTTCCAACACCTACAGTACTTATTTAAGGCCTGTCCTGGCTGTGTTTTAATAAAGTGGAGGCAATAAAGTAAAAGAAAACTTCAATCCAAGATAACAAAGTGTGGGGCTGGATGAACACAGCAGACCAGGCAGCATCTTAGGAGCACAAAAGCTGACGTTTCGGGCCTAGACCCTTCATCAGAAAAGGGGGATGGGGAGAGGATTCTGAAATAAATATTCAATCCAATTTGTATCTCAGATTCACAATTTTTTTTTGTTTAAGCATCTCTCTTGCTCTCTGCCCAACCTCAACTCATTTATTGGCTTCACTGACAATAGCAAGCAAGCCAAGAATACTATACACCTGCATTCCCCATACAGACGGCCGAAAGGCCCTCCACTTCTTCCTGTCCCACAGGCCCAACCAGTCCCCCTCCAGTGACACCCTCATCTGCTTAACCAAACTCAGCTTCACCCTCAACAACTTCTATTTTGCTTCCTTCCACTTCCAACAGATAAAGGGGGTGGCCGTGGGTACCCACATGGGCCCAAGCTATGCCTGCCTCTTTGTAGGTTAATGGAACGATCCCTCTTCCGTACCTACACTGGCCCTAAACCCCACCTCTTCCTCCGTAACATTGACGACTGTATCGGTGCTGCCTCGTGCTCCCACGAGGAGCTCGAACAGTTCACCCACTTCACCGACATCTTGCACCCCAACCTTAAGTTCACCTGGACTATCTCTAACACCTCTCTGTCCTTCCTGGGCCTCTCTGTCTCCATCTCAGGCAATCACCGAGAAACCGATATCCATTTCAAGCCCAGCGACTCCCACAGCTTCCTGGAATACATCTGCTCCCACCCACCTTCCTGCAAAAATGCCATCCCCTATTCCCAATTTTTTTGCTTCCACGACATCTGCTCCCACTCTTATACATCTCAGATGTCCTCTTTTTTCAAGGACCGCAACCTCCCCCCTCAGTGGTCAAGAACGCCCTCGACCATGTCTCCCACATTTCCCACAACACATCTCTCACACAACCAAAACAGAATCACCCTCGTCCTCACATACCACTCCACCAACCTCCAAATCCAACGCATCATCCTCCAACACTTCCGCCATCTGCAATCCGACCCCACCACCAAAGACATTTTTCCCTCCTCATCCTTATCTGCTTTCTGGAGAGACCACTCTTTCTGGGACTCCCTTGTCTGCTCCACACTCTCCTCCAGCCCCACCACACCCGGCACTTTTCACTGCAACCGCAGGAAGTGCTACACTTGCCCCCACACCTCCTCCCTCAGCCCCATCCCAGGCCCCAAGAAGACTTTCCACATCAAGCAGATGTTCACCTGCACATCTGCCAATGTGGTATACTGTATCCACTGTTCCTATTGTGGCCTCCTCTACATTGGGGAAACCAAGCGGAGGCTTGGGGACCGCTTTGCAGAACACCTCCGCTCGGTTCGCAATAAACAACTGCACCTCCCAGTCGCAAACCATTTCAACTCCTCCTCCTATTCCTGAGACGACATGTCCATCCTGGGCCTCCTGCAGTGCCACAATAATGCCACCCGAAGGCTGCAGGAACAGCAACTCATATTCCATTTGGGAACCCTGCAGCCCAATGGTATCAATGTGGACTTCACAAGCTTCAAAATCTCCCCTCCCCTTACAGCATCACAAAGCCAGCCCAGCTCGTCCCTGCCTCCCTAACCTGTCCTTCCTCCCAACTATCCCCTCCTCCCACCTCAAGCCCCATCCCCATTTCCTACCTACTCACCTCATCCCGAACCCTTGACCTGTCCGTCATCCCTGGACTGACCTATCTCCTCCCTACCTCCCCACCTACACTCACCTTTACTGGCTCCATCCCCACCTCTTTGACTGATCTGTCTCCTCTACACCTATCTTCTCCTCTATCCATCTTCTATCTGTCTCCCCCTCTCTCCCTATTTATTTCAGAACATCCTCCCCCTCCCCCATTTCTGAAGAAGAGTCTCAGCCCAAAATGTCAGCCTTCCTGCTCTTCTGATGCTGCTTGGCCTGCTGTGTTCATCCAGCTCCACACCTTGTTATCTCAGATTCTCCATTATTTGCAGTTCCTACTATCTCTAAGACAAGAATCTGTTCATTTGCTTCTTTCTGCTACTTCTCTCACATTCTGTCATTTATATCCAGGGACTGCTGGGACTGGAACAGAATGAAATAATAGAGAAGATCTGGACAAGAGACAGACAAAGAGACAAAGCCAGAGAAAGGGACTTAAATTCCAGAGATTCCACTTGAATCATTAGCTTTTACCTACAATCCCCTCCTTGGACGTAAAATGGATTAGCAGTGCAGCCAAAGGAGTGGTGGCACTTTTGCACCTCATCAAAAAGCGTTCTCTCAGATCATTACTCCATGGCCTCATGTCATTTATAACAATGCAGCCAAACTTCTCCACCCTTCCCCCAACACTATCCCTGTCTCATCACCCGAAGCAAAGTGAACTGCAAAGAAAGCTAATCCAAGCCAGTCAGATGGTGTGGCAAAACAGAAAGCAGCTTCTTGTATTAACAGTCATGTGAGAAACTAATCAAATCTGGGGCCAAATTAATAATGAAGTTGACAGACAAGGCAGTAAAAATTCCCTCTAGTATTTGACAGCAAAGACCAGTTTTAGGCTGGATAGTTTTAATGCCGACCTCTAAATCAATTTACAGCCATTGTTGCTAATCTGCCTTGGATTTAACTTTTCACTGCACTCCATTTGCAAATGTTGTAAATTCTAAAAATGTGCCGCATGGACTCTACTGAAGTCAGCACTGCTTCACTCTCCTGCATTTTTAAAAGTTATGTTATTCTAATGCCATCAATTAGTTCAATGATCAGCCAGTGCTCAACGCTGAACCATTCCTGCAATTCCAAATCTGACCTGGAATTAAAAGGGCCAAATATCTGAAATAATATAAATCACTGGCCAGACCCCAGCACGGTATTGTATCCATTTCTGGGGCTGAGAGGTTTTTCTCCCCTACATTCCTGTGAGTGACAGAGGAGTTGAGTTTTATTCTGCTCAGAGCAGAGTAGTGGATGGTGTCATGTCACAAAGGCATCCAATATTAGAAACAAAGGCAGAAACTATTCGGAAGAAAGGTACATGAAACATGAACTCTGCTTTCTCTCCACAGATCGCGCCTGACCTATTTCGCTTCTCCACCAATTTCAATTTCTGATTCAGGTTTCCAGTGTCCAAAGCTTTTTTTTAAGTCCAATATTAGGGCGTGTTTGCCAGTATAAATAGGAGAAAATTGTTTCCATTTGTACCAGAAATGTGTCAGACCACAGTTAAAGTTGTTTATTTGTTCCCTGCATGTGGGCATCACTGACCAAATCAGCGTTCATTGCATATTCCTAAACCAAGAAGGCAGTTCAGAGTCAACCCCATTCCTATCAGTCTGCAGTCACATGGGCCAATCTCATGAGATTTTCTTAGTGATCCAGATGAGTTTTTGTAACAATCAACAATGTTGTCAGTAAATTCTTAATTCCAGACGTTCCATTTTTATTGAATTCTAATTCCAAATGCTGGAGCTCTGGATTAATAGTTTAATGGTAATGACAGATCTGAGTGCCACATTTCAGGAAAGATGTGAATATATCAGACGGCATGCAGAAATGAAGTACAAAAATGGTTCCGAAATGAAAAACCTCAGTGATGGTTTACAGATTGAAGAAATTGGGACTGTCCCCTTAAATGGATGTTAAAGACCTAACAGCCATTAATTCAAGAACCAGAAGAGATCTGCTGTGTACCCTCAGCAATCATTCACCCCTAAACCAACATTATTAACAACAGATCATCTGATCAATATCACTTCACACTGCTTATCCAGCCATAACCACATATCCTAAAACCAACAAATACCAAACCTGACAAATCCCATTTACCTGCATTTGGTCCAGACGCTTCTTAAATGTTGCTGGTGTACCTGTCCCCACCACCCTCTCAGGCAGCACCCTCCATATTTCTACCACCCTCTGGTTGAAAAACATTTTTCTCCAATCTCCTGTAAAACACTTCCTCTTCATCTTCCACTTATGCTCTGTGGTCTTACACATGAAGAGAAGAGATTCTAATGATCTATTCTATCTATGCCCCACATGATTTTGTATACCTCAATCAGAACCACACCCCTCCCCACGACACCACCGCCACCCCCAACCATCCCCTGTGGGAATCTGCTGTGTATAAATTGACAGCAACATTGCTGACCTATGTTACAACACCTCCAAGTGACTTCAGTGGCTTTAAAGCGCTCTACAAGGTCCTGCTCATGAAATGTGTAAAGCAAAACTTTTCAAGAAGGAAATAGGTTTAATTCTTTGGCCTGGAGAAATTAAACGATATGGGGCAAAAGCAGGAACAGGGAGCTGAGTTAGATGATCAGCCATGATGCTAGTAAATGGTAGAAGGGCTGAATGGCCTACTCCTACCCCTATTGTCAGTGTTTTGTACCAGAGTGGTTGGCATCTCCAAACAGTTGCAGCACCATTATTCAGGCACAAAAGGGAGATCAGATTCTGTTTAAGCCCCAGACCATGGCACAACTCCAACCCCCAGAGTCAAGGATCAGTTCGTTTTATCCGAGACAGGAGCAAGGATGCAGCAATAATCCTCAAAAATCTCAGGGTAAAGAGTGAAGATAAAACCAGCCAAGGCTCCCCAGTGTCCAGTGAGTCATGCTGGAAAGTGGGCACAGTTCTGATGACCTCCACAGCCAAACAGCTTGCAGATTGCCTCAACTTGAACAAGGCGGATAATCTCTTTGACTGTCCCAAAGGCACCTGATGACTTTGCAGCCAGAATGAGTCTGAAGGCAGCGGGGTTTGGGAGGAAATGATTGACATGAGGACTGCTGTTGCTGAATACACCACTCACAGCAGTGACAGGAAACTCATCGTAAGGCAACAAACGGGGGAATGTTTGCTTTGTTCCCCATCGCAGCAACTACTTTCTAATCTCTGAGAGATACTAAGAACTGCCGATGCTGGAATCAGAGATAACACAGTGCGGAGCTGGAGGAACACAGCAGGCCAGGCAGCATCAGAGGAGCAGGAAAGTTGATGTCTCGGGTCAGACCCTTCTTCAAAAATGTTTTCTAATCGCTGTCTTGATTGTTCCTGGAAACATATATTACAGCATTAGCAGAATATATCTTATAGAGAATGACATATTAGCTGCATTATGTCTTTCAGGGTTGTACCTATGATTTCATGTTTGCATTTTGGTATGTGTCCTGAGGGCATGAATACCTCACACTCCATCTTACTTCAGGACACTGAAGCATGACACCATTCTGGAAGCAGGTTCCTTGGTTCTACCCAATTAGCCCATGCTGTGGAGGTGCTGGTGTTGGACTGGGGTGGACAAAGTCAGAAGTCACATGACAACTGGTCATATTCCAACAGGTTTATTTGAAACCAAACACTTTGAGTCTGAGGAATAAAATGTTTGTACGTAATAGTTACTTGCAATAAGTATTTGTTGGATTCTTCAAGACCATAAGATTCACTTTCAGTCTCTAATGCTGTAAGAGATTGAGCAATGCTTCTACTATCAGGTAAAAGAAAAGACAGTTGGAGATAAAGCCACACCCACATCAATGACATCCCTGGGAACCAGCCAGTGTTACTGGTCTCTTCCATCAGCTCCCACACCTCTAGCTCAGGTCTGGCTTGTATCCATTCAACATGCCCAACTGATCCATTCAACTGTGCTTTAAAATAAACTAACTCAAAGTAAATTGCATGATTTCATCTGTGACTTTTTATTTGAGTGAGAAACCAAACACAAGCATTTCAAACAGAAAGTGCTGCTCATGACATCCTTCCTCTCTACTCAGCCATCCCAAATACATAACAGCTAACTCCGGGACAACATATTCTCAAATGTCTGACACCCCTAGTCTGAGGCCTAGCACAGTCGATAACCTGGATTTATGTTGTGCCTTCAGTGTAGGAAACATCCTAAGGCACTTCACAGCATTATAGATAAAATTTGATACACAAGGAAGCGTTAAAGGAAGCCAGTTTCCAGGAGCAATTTAGATGAGGAGGATGAGTTGGAAAGGTATCTCACTTGTTGGCCCAGCCCCCAATTCAGCATCAGGAAGGTGTACAGCTGTTCCTGGTGCAAAGCCTGACAATGCAAGGGTCGGGCTTCATTTTGCTGACACTATATAGGATGTTCAATGGATATAGTTGGTCATCCCACTGTGGCCTTGATTCTAGGTATCTCTGGTGGGTGAGTGAATGGGCAGGAACAAGTCATCACTCATCTTCTTTGCCTTAATTTTCGAACTGAGTGACAGTATGTATTTGCATGGAGAATACGCATGTCAGGCAACCAGTGTTGTGCCATATACCCAGGGTTTCCGCACTGAAAAGGTGATGGTAGGCAAAGGGCCAAATCTAGAGCAGATCTTGTCATGAAATCTTGACTTTGGGCTTGACAGCATCTAACTGGCTTTGAAAGCCAACCCCAGTGCTGAACACAAATCTGTCCCCCTACGCCTATAGAGTCATGAAAGTAGGACCCAATTGAAAACTTACACTGACAAGAAACAAACAAAAACAATGCAGGGCTCCCAGCCAATTAGGTTATCACACAACATGATCCCAAACAATGTCAAGTTTGCAGGCTTGACATTAAAGTAACATGGCAGAATGATACCATTTGACTTTGGAACTGGAGACAAGAAGTAAATAAGATACAGTTCCTGCTTCCGATGGCTGTTCCTTCAGAAAGTCCACTTTCAGATGGACAAGCATGTGTATGTCCATGATGTCAGTAATCTTTAGTGGACTGGCTAAATGTTGGCCTTCAGGGGATGTTACAAAATTCCAGTTGAATTTTTTGGACTGTTCCCAGTTTGCAGTCTGTAGCTTATGGAGAGGGAGGGGCAGAAGAAACAAAGCTGTGACAACACAACACAACATCAGATATAATTCAGGAAAGCTTGGAATACGATGACAACATCACCCTCTGAAATTGCAGATGTAAAGGTCAGACCCTGTTGGAGCATCAAACCTGGATGCAGAAATAATCGAGGCACAGCAGGTTCCAGTGAGTGTACTTGGCAGGGTCTTCTCTCTTTGCCAGGACAGCTGTATGAAAGATGGTTCCACTTGGGAGTGGTGGAGGTGGGAGATCATAAATTTCAGCAGAAAATCCAACAGGAATTCAGGAGGACCATCTTTGCCCAGAAAGTGTTGAGAATGTGGAGCTTGCTCCCACAGGGTGAATAGTGTCGATACATTTAAGCAGAAGCAACATTAGCACAAAGAAGGGCAATGGAACTGAAGGCGTGTTGATGGGACTCAATGAAGCTGTGTGGGAAGAAGCTCATGTGCAGCACAATTACCAACATTGACCAGTTGGCCTGAATGGCCTGCAGACTCAGCACCGTCCTATGAATTTTTAGTATTATCCAGCAGTTGTTAATTCTGGTCATTTTAGCAGAATCATCAATCCTTGGAAAGCTGGCAGAACAAGAGGGCCACCACTTTCCCATCAGCCTCTTTAATTGGTTTTCCACTCTCCTCTTGATTTCAGCATTTCTTTAGCCCGTCAATCTCTCGATTCCCAAGCTGCTCCGTATGTGTTAGTTATTTTCCATTTCCTTCAGTCAGACTTCGCTTGTGGTCAGGAACATCCTTACCCCCTGTGGGTGAAATGACTGATGTTGATTTGGAAGGAATTACATTCAGCACTAGCATTGGCTGCTTCTGCACCTCAAACCCAATGTATACAGTGCCCTTCTACCTGTCACTTTCCACAAGCAGCAGGAAATCAACAGCCATCTCAATTCGCTCAGGTGGACAGTAAGGACCCCACTATTTCAAGAAATAAAAGCACACAGCTGCTCCTCATATCCTGCCCAACCATCAATAAGATTATCTCATCATTACCACTCGGCTCTTGTGATTAAGTTGGCTGGATAGCTGATTTGCAATGCAGGGTAACACCTTCACTCAATTCCTATACTGATTAAAGTCAATGTGAAGGTGCCACCTTCTCAACCTCACCCGAGACCTGGCATCCCTCAGGTTAAACTCACCACAAGTCATCACTTTCTGATAGGAGAGTGAGTTTACTGTGACTTTACCATAGATCTCTGGGGAGCTTGCCTCAGGCTACATTAACTTCACATTACTACACTTCAGAGCCATTTCATTGGCTGGAAAGTGTTTTGTCTTGAGATCATGAAAGGCAGTTTATAAAATCAAGGTTTTTCACTCCAGTTTTCAAGTGGTTGGGCTGGGCAGTTATCTTGTTTTAAATAATATTACCCATTTCAAGATTGTGAAAGAGCCACTGCGTAGACTACTTATGAGATTTTTTAAAAGTTCAGTTTGATCTCAGTTTTCAATACGATCAGAGAAATTTTAAAATGATTTTGAACAACTGGTGTTTGATTCTAATTGGGGCGAAGTAATTTGAACTTTGGGGTTGTGTGAATTAGGCACTGTGTAATCTGGGGATGTGTAATGTGGGAATGTGTAATCTGGGATTGCATAATTTCCGGCTGTACAATTAGGAATTGCGTTAACAGTGATTGTGCAATTTGAGTTGAGTAATTTGATTTCAGTAATGTGGGTCTATCCACATTGGGGATGTGTAACATGGGTCTATCCGAATTGGGGACGTGTAATGTGGGCCTGTCCACATTGGGGATGTGTAATGTGGGCCTATCCACCTTGGAGATGTGTAATGTGGGTCTATCCACATTGGGGACGTGTAATGTGGGTCTATCTACATTGGGGACGTGTAATGTGGGTCTATCTACATTGGGGATGTGTAATGCGGGTCTATCTACATTGGGGATGTGTAATGGGGGTCTATCCACATCGGGGGTGTGTAATGGGGGTCTATTCACATTGGGGATGTGTCATTTGGCTCTATCTGAATTGGCGATGTATTGTTTGGGTCTATCTGAATTGGGGATGTGCAATTTGGGACTGTGCAAACTGTAGATGTTTACGTTGGGATTAACATCAAATAATGTGCTTCTAGTTTGAACCTCCTGAAGTTACATAAAGTGTTGGAGCACAGGCACAGGTGGTAAGCATCTGAGCTGTTCATTGCTTCCTTCTCTCCCCTTCATCATCTCAGCTCACTGAGGTGGCCAACTCTCCAGGACAGTCCTGGAGCCTCATCTCTTCAAACAAAACCTGGCCAAAACAAAAGGAAATAGGCGAATAACAGGCTGTTTAACTGAGCAGAGCAATTGCAGTTTAGGGAATTATTGACATAACCTTCAGGAATAGTGTCCATAAGATTGTACAACACTATGGCCCTGACACCACCCCTTCAGCTGGTTGGTGTTCACCGGCAAAGCTGACAGTCTAAAGGATGAGAACGTACACCAGAACAGGAAGGTAGCACCTTTGGAAAGGGGAGAAAACAGGAGGGGGTGGGAGGAAGAGGAGAATAAAAATGCAGAGAGACACAAACAAAGAACACCTAAACTCGCACATCTCTCCACTCTTGATCTCTTTGTAATGACCAGAACAGAGACCCAATTAGGAGGCGGTAAAAATTGAAAACCCATGTTAGTGAAGTCGATGCCACAGATTTGACATCAACCTCCTGCCTTTTGCCCTTAACCCTGCAGATTTTTGCTCTTCAGATAACCATCCAATGACCCCTTTGAAAGCTTCACTTGAACCTGTGATCACCACATTTCCAGCTAGTGTATTCCAGACCCTAACTACACACGAAGTGAAAAACCTTTCTCACATCATGCATTTGTTTACTGAAGAATAAAATTTTGATAAAACAGGAGGAGGCTGTTTGACCCAGGGAATAAGTGCAAACTCTCTGTAACTGTAAACTATGTAGTCCTTCATCCCTTCTCTGTCACCTTTTATGGTGTTTACCAACTCCTTTTTATTTGAAAGCTACCATTAAATCTACCTCCCCCAAATTCTCAGGCTATATCTACCTGATTCTACCCATTTGCTGAGGAAATCTTCCTTCATGTAAGGACTTCAGCTTCTTTTTGCCAACTGCCTTAAATCTGAGCCTTCTGGTGTTTGATACTTTTAACAATGGAAACAGATTCTCCTGACTGACCCTGTTCAGACCCCGATTTTGAAGATCGCATTTCTTTCAACCCAAACTATGTACATAAGCAAAGCTCCCTCTCTGATAAAGAGGTTACTGTTTGGATGATCAGGAACCTTCATACTGAATGGTGGAAATTACTCAAAGAGTTGAATGGCCCACTCTTGCTCCACTTTACTATTTCTATGTTTAGCTGGGGGATGAGGAGCAGGGTGTGAACCCAAAATCTGCTGCCTTACTATCTCCACAAGAACTGGTTTCTGGTCAGGATGTCATGTGGTCAGTTTTTTCACCAATTGAGGCTCTTCAGTGGCCAGTTCATCACCGCATCAGGGTCCTAGTTCATGGTTAGTGAAACCACCCGAGCTGAACGTGGGCCATTCACCCTGTGGACAGCCAGACATACAGAACCGCATTACCAGCTACCCATCTCCAGCCAGGGGAGACGGGGCCGACAATGTCCCCAAACTCCTCAGCCTCATATTGGGGGACTGGGCATGGGAAGGGGTAAATGCCCAAGGGGGGGCCAACTTTCCACCATCACTGCCAACATTCTCCACCCTCTCTGCGCCCCTCATCCCCCAATAACTCCTATCTTTACCATAACCCCCTCTACTCACCCAGAGCCTGGGTAGCACTGTGATCCTCTGACAGGGCGTTCTCCTTCCAGGAGCAATCCCAGTCTCCCCCGCATCATGGTAAACGCAAGATATTGGCCTCTAATTGGATTATCATTCAGCTGTCAGGCCTGTGATATACACTGGCTACTGGTGCAGTGAAACAGCAATTTTAAAATTCTCATCCTTATGTTCGCTGGACTCATTCTGTCACTATCACAGTAACCTTCTCCAGCACGAAAACCCTCCAAAACATTGACACTCTCCTCCTTCAAGGCTATGGGCAATGAGCTAGAAAGTGGGGTCAAAGTGATTTACAGTAGTTTTTGTAAGTGCAGACTCAAAGGGCCTGTTGTGCACTGTATGATCTGATGGTCTGAATGTAACTGATTTACAGAAACCTCTCTTCATCCATCAATCTTAATGATTTCGTCAGAGGAGTTGCAGCCTTCTACCACCTGGACCCGAAGTTCTGGAATTTGCTCTCAAACCCTGTAAGCTCTTTCACAGCCTCATGGACCAGGCTTTTGGTCATTTACCCTGTCATCATCTTTAACAGAAGTCAGCTCCTGTTCCATGTACCTTCGAAGCCAAAGAACTTCCCAAGGTCCTCCTCAGGAGCAAGTGGTTTCTGTCTCTTAGTTATAAACTATATCAGCCTCAGTGAAAGAATGGCCAGGAGTCAATGTCCACAGATTGGAGCAGTTTTTGAGGGATGGGTACAGGATGGGGACCACTGGGCTATGATGCGTTTTTAAGAAATGCTTCAATCTGTGGAGTTTGAAAGTAAATGCAATCACCTTCCACAAACTGATCCTGAAAACTGTCAGGAAGGAGGTAGCTACCCCAACCTGGATCTTGGCCACTGTATGTGATTGTTTTATAAAAGGGACAGATTAGTTGTTTAATGTTGGTGTCTATAACACCCCATCACACATTAGGAAATCCACTGGCTTATGAAATGACATACAATCGTGACAACTCCAATCAGGAGGCAGAGTCTGTGACAGATATGCAAATCCTGCTCCCAGTATTCACATGGTGTCAAGGAGTGATAAGATGCCTATAAGGGAAGAGTTTATTGATTTTATTAATTCTCTCAGTATAAACTCATACTTTGTTACATCTGTGGCTGAATTAAATTTCACAGCTGAATGGGAGTTTCCACATGGACATTTCGATCCTCACTTTCTCCACAATGGCTAATGAAATCCTTTAAGCCCAGCAGAGGCTGGTTATCCATACATCTCGCTGCATTTAAATGGCCTACAGTAATCCTGACTCTGCCATGTTCAACGGAGAGCCACACACACACACACACACACACACACACACACACACACACACACACACACACGGAAACACTGCACACACGGAATAAAACACTTCCTTCCTCGTAAGAGGCAGCCATTGCAGAATATAGTGCAATCAAGTTTCAAACCTCCAATTAACATCTCACAGACAGCATTCAGAAAAGCAGCAGAATTCCACCGCCAGTCTCCTGGTAAACACAGAAATTAGGATCAGGAATAGGTCGGCCTATTTGATAATATTCTATCATTCAATATGATCATGACTGTTCCTCTATCTCTAGATTCCCGTTTTATCCCTATTTCCCCTTGAAGTCTTTAAAATTTAAAACTGAAAGTGTCTCTTTCATGAACATACTCCATATCTCTCACACCAATACCAAAAAATCATTTTAGACCAAAGAAAGAACAAGAGCTGAAGATTCTGTAAAGAAGAGTTCTTTAATCCAGGTACATGCATCATGGCCCAACTCAATTCATGAGATAACAAGGTGTACAGCTGGATGAACACAGCAGGCCAAGCAGCATCAGAGGAACAGGGAAGCTGACATTTCGGGCCTGGACCCTTCTTCAGGTTTCTGAAGGGTCGAGGCCCAAAACGTCAGCGTTCCTGCTCCTCTGATGCTGCTTGGCCTGCTGTGTTCATCCAGCTCTACACCTTGTTATCTCAGATTCTCTAGTGTCTGCAATTCCTATTATCTCTGCTAACAACAAACTATATTTCATCATCAGGATTGAAGGATCTCAAGAACATTGACCAAGTGTTGTTTATCTAAGAGTCTGGACAACTTGCTGTTCAATGGTTGGGGTCTTCATTACTGACTGTATTCGAGTATACAGTACACTCCACATCCCACCTGTGCCTTACCAGCAAGTGGTCACTGCATCAGTGACAACAACCTGCATTTGTATTGCACTCCAATTACATTTAAACAGCTTGTATTTTTGCATGAGGCTTAATGAGAAAAATTCAATAACTAGAAGAGATAAGGACAGGGACCCCAAACTCAGATAAAGAGACATGTTTTAAAGAAACATTTCAAGGGGGAGAGAGACAGAGACAGACAGAGAGGACAGAGAGAGAGACAGAGAGAGAGAAAGAGAGAGAGAAAGAGAGAGAGAGAGGGAAGAGACTGTAAAAGAGAGAATTACAGATGTAACGTGGCTGGAGACAGCAAGGGTGGAGGGATTAAAGTTCGGAATGGGCAGGAGGCCAGCCCTGGATGAATGCAGAGAGTAGGAGGGCTGGAGCAAAACTCAGACATTGGGAGGTAAATAAACGACATCTTTCTCTCTCTGGGTATAAAAGTTACTGTTGTGGTGACACTGTGCAGAAAGAATAGCTACGTTAATGAGGTTTAGGATGACAGCCAACATGAGTCAGCACCTTTGGGGAAGGAGCAAGATAAATCTGGGAGAAATTCCAGGATTTTCCCATTCTTCAGGGCTCAGTGTAACATCGCTGAGCTATGGCTCAAGGGAAAATGAACATCCTCACTTTATGAACAGACAGCTGGAAATCTGCAAGCTTCTTTGGGGGCATTCATATCTTGCAGACTCAGTGAGAATGCCTGGTTGGAATTCAGAATCACCAGTGCAGGAGGTCAGTGCATATATGTGGAGATGGACCGTAGTGTTTTCTCTAATAAAGGAAGTGCTTGGGAGTGCTGGTAGCAGTAGCCAAATGATCCAAACATTTTAAATTAAGCTTTCCAGGAAGGGCTGCAGAATATCAGAATGATGGTTACTTGGCTGGAGTGAAGGAGAGTTCCGGAGTTCTGGAGACTTTTAAAAACACTTTCACAGGGAATCACTGACACTGCTAGTATTTGCTGCCCACCTCCAATCGCCTTTGAACACAGCAGTTTCCTCCACCATTGCAGAGGGCAGTTAAGAGTCAACCATATTGCAATGGGTCTGGAGTCCCATACCGGCCAGACCAGGTAAGTGTGGGAGATGTCCTTCTCTACAGACATTAGTGAACCAGGTGGGTTTATACAAAGATAACAAAGTGTAGAGCTGGATGAACACAGCAGGCCAAGCAGCATCAAAGGAGCAGGAAAGCTGACGTTTCGGGCCGAGACCCTTCTTCAGAAATGTGGGAAGCGAAAGGGGTTCTGAAATAAATAGGGAGAGGGGGGAGGCAGATAGAAGATGCATAGAGGAGAAGAAAAGTGAAGAGGAGACAGACAGGTCAAAGAGGTAAGGATGGACCCAGTCAAGGTGAATGTAGGTGGAGAGGTAGGGAGGAGATAGGTCAGTCCAGGGAGGACGGGCAGGTCAAGGGGGCAGGATGAGGCTAGTAGGTAGGAGATGGGGTTGGGGCTTGAGATGAGAGGAGGGAATAGGTGGGACGAAGGACAGGTTAGGGAGGCAGGGACTAACTGGGCTGGTTTTGGGATGCGGTAGGGGGAAGGGAGATTTTGAAGCTTGTGAAGTCCACATTGATACCATTGGGCCGCAGGGTTCCCAAGCCGAATATGAATTGCTGTTCCTCCAAACTTTGGGAAGCATCGTTATGGCACTGCAGGAGGCCCAGGATGGACGTGTCGTCTGAGGAGTGGGAGGGGGAGTTGAAGTGGTTCACGACTGGTGTTTATTGCGAACCGAGCGTAGATGCTCTGCACAGCAGTCCCCAAACCTCTGCTCAGTTTCCCCGATGTAAATGAGGCCACAACGGGAACAGTGGATGCAGTAAACCACATTAGCAGATGTGCAGGTGAACATCTGCTTGATGTGGAAAGTCTTCTTGGAGCCTGGGATGGGGGTGAGGGGAGGGGTGTGAGGGCAGGTGTGGCACTTCCTGCGGTTGCAGGGAAAAGTGCCGGGTGTTCTGGGGCTGGAGGGGAGTGTGGGGCGAACAAGGGAGTCCTGGAGAAAGTGGTCCCTCCTGAAAACAGATAAGGGTGGGGAAGGAAAAATGTCTTTGGCGGTGGGGTCAGATTGCAGTTGGCGGAAGTGTCGGAGGATGATGCGCTGGATCCGGAGGTTGGTGGGGTGCTATGTGAGGATGAGGGGGATTCGGTTTTGGTTGTTATTGCAGGGACAGGGTGTGAGTGATGGGTCGCAGGAAATGTGGGAGACACGGTCGAGGGCATTCTCAACCACTGAGCGGGGGAAGTTGCAGTCCTTGAAAAGCGAGGATATCTGGGATGTGCGGGCATGGAATACCTCATCCTGGGAGCAGACGCGGCAGAGGCGAAGGAATTGGAAATAGGGGAGGGCATTTTTGCAGGAAGGTGGGTGGGAGGAGGTGTATTCTAGGTAGCTATGGGAGTCGGTGGGCTTGAAATGGATATCGGTTTGTAGGTGGTTGCCAGAGATGGAGACAGAGAGGTCCAGGAAGGTGAGGGAGGTGTTAGAGATGGTCCAGGTGAACTTAAGGTTGGGGTGGAAGGTGTTGGTGAAATGGATGAACTGTTTGAGCTCCTCATGTGTGCACGAAGCAGCACCAATACAGTCAGCAATGCAACGGAGGAAGAGGTGAGGTTTCAGGCCAGTGTAGGTACGGAAGAGGGATTACTCCATGTAACCTACAAAGAGGCAGGTATAGCTTGGGTCCATGCGGGTACCCATGGCCACCCCCTTTGTCTGTAGGAAGTGGAAATTTGAGAGAAGCCGGCATTGCAGGGTTAGGGAACGATGAGGTTGAAGGCTGTGGGTGGGAGGTCACCTGAGATGATGAGGTTGTGGATGGTTTGGGAGATGATGGTTTGGTGTTCGGGGGTGAGGTCATGATCAAGGGGGCAGTAGGAGGAAGTGTCGGAGAGTTGGCGTCTGGCCTCAGTGATGTAGAGGTCAGTGCCCCATACTACAACTGCGCCTCCCTTGTCCGCGGGTTTGATTGTGAGGTTGGGATTGGAGCGGACGGAGCAGAGGGCTGCACCTTCTCTGGGGGAAAGGTTTGTACAAAGGTCACCATTAGATCATACTAATCCATTCCAGATTTTATTGATGTCACATTTCACCAAGTTCTTTGTGGGATTCAATCCTCTGACCGCATTGCATTACCTGAAGACTTTGAACTCTTTGTTCAGTCACCTGATCACTATGTCAAGTAAGGAGATGCACAATGTAAAAATGAGGAGGAATTTCTTCTCTCAAAAGGGAGTGAATCCATGGAATTATTTATTACAGAGGGCTGTCGAGGCCAGGTCATTAAATATATTCAAGGCTGAGATGGATAGATTTTTTTTACCAGGAATGAAAACAAGGGTTTGAGGAAAAGGCAGGAAGGTGGAGTTGAGTATTATCAGGTCACCCATGATCATACTGAATGGTGGAGCAGACAGGATGGGCTGAATGGCCGACTTCTGCTCCTACATTTTATGGTGTCCCTACTTTAGGCTGAGGGATCTGGAATATGGCCGCCAAGCAGGAGGGTGAACGAAACTGAGGAAGCCGTAGGCATCAGATTTGGATGTTCAGAAATGTTAAAACGATGAAGAGCTCGAGGAAAAGACAGAATCAGGGTCGTAGCAATAAGGACAAGGATTTTAAGCCTCGATCAGATTTCCGGAGAGCTCAGCATTTAAAGATTAAATGTCCGGATCCTGATGGGAGAAAAGTTTTAAATTTGTTCAAGTGTTAATGGTGTTAGGAGCTGGGAAATGTCTGGCTGGCTGGGTATGGTGTTTGGAGATAACAACTGTGCAATGAAATCTCCAGGAATTATTCAAACTGAAGGTGGCAAATAATGAGTTTAGGCCCTCTGAGGAGGGCACATACCCCTTCCAAGTGAAAACAAGGTCAACTCTTCCAATCACTTCACTCTGAAAGAATCACAATTGTCCCACTGTGACCAAAGGAGTAATGGTTCACACACAGCAATGCTACAGAGCCTTCCTCCCTGCTTATGGATCAGACTGGGGAAAAGGACTGAACAGGCTTTAGGTTTGTGACAGTGCTTTCATCGGGACTGCTTTAAAGGTCAAGGGCCAAGCTCGAATCTTAAGACTGCTTCCAGTTAAAGTCTTTGTTCTTCTCAATGCAGGTCATGCCTGGGGACACAAAGAAAATCAGATCTGTTCAATACTCAGGTGGAACCCCACTGTTACAGACAGTGGTTGAAATAATTGGAAGTCGTGAATGATAGAACCATGGAACAATTCAGCACACAGGAGGAGACCATTCAGCCCATTGTGTCAATGACAGCTTTTTGATGGCGCAATGCAATTAGTCCCAAATCTTCTCTTTCCCTCCGGTATCCTCCCATTTAAGCACTTATCCAATTTCCTTTTGCGAGTTTTGATTGTCCCTACTTTCACAGCATTTTATAATGCGCTCCAGACATGAACCAATCACTGTGCCATTTTGTTTTCCTCTCTTTGCATCACCTCTGGTTCTTATGCCAATTATTTTAAATACATCCTCAGATTAGCAATCCTGCTGCTATCAGAAAGCTTCTGCTTATTAATTCTATCTAAATTGAATATAATTTTGAATATCTACTGTTAACTTTTTCTCCTCCAAGAATTGCAACACCGGTTTTGCAGTCTCCCAATGTAACATGGTCTTGCAGAGACACAGAAGACAGGCGAAAGGCTTTCTACAATAAATTCTCTCACCTCTGCACCATTCGAATAAATGTCTTTATCACCCTCACCGAGACATTTGCCTGGGGTTTTGTACTCACCATCCCCAACTTGGAAAGATATCGCCATTCCTTCACTGTCACTGGGTCAAAATCCTGGCATTCCCTCCCTAAGCGTTTTGCGGGTCTAGCTACAGCACATGCTCTACAGTGGTTCAAGAAGGCAGCTCACCACTTCCTTCTCAGGGGACAACAAAGGATGGGCAAGAAATGCTGGCCCAACCAGAGACACCCATATCCTACAAATGAATAAAACTAAAACAAATTCCTTTATTCAAACAAATTGACCAAATAAAGCTTACAAAGTGGCTGCGAGCCTGCTCTGCGATTCAATACAATCAGGGCTGATATTCAACCCAGTCCCCCGTTCCCACTTTCTTCCCCGTACCCTCTGATCCCTTTAACCCTGAGAATTATATCTAGTTCCCTCTTGAAAACATTCAATGGTTTGGTCTCATCTGTTTTCTGTGACAGAGAATTCCCTAGACTCATGACTCTCTGGATGAAGTAATTTCTCCTCATCTCGGTAATAATCTGTTAGTAAAAACAAGGAACTGTGGATGCTGGAGACTTAAAACCTTCTGGAGGAAACTCAGCAGGTCTGGCAGCATCTGTGGAGAGAGAATACAGTTAACGTTTCAAGTCCAGTTACTGTCCTTCAGAATTGACAACAATGAGGAGTTGGTGGCATTAATGCTGATGATAATTTTAGCATATGAACACCTCCCTGCACGTCTATTGCCCAGTCCCAGGTCCTGTTAAAAATGAGCTGTTTTCAGCACAGCTGACCCATGTTCATCTACTCATTGTCTGCATTAGCACTGATCTTGCTTCTCCTCTTTGCTGGGTCACCAATCTTTACGCCTGTTTAACTGTTTTTCCTCTCTCTGGGTTCTTCTCCAGCTGTGCACTCATCCCTTTGGCACCACACCCCACCCACCCCGCTTCAGGCCCTGTCATCAGCCTAAATACCACCATTTCCACCTGCAATCAGTCATGAAGTAGGGCCATTTGACTTGAAACTTTATCTCATAATGTCATATCAGAAGTGGTTGAGGACCCTGTGCCTGTATTCGATGGAGTGTAGAAGGATTAGGGGGGATCTGATCGAAACTTACAGAATATTGAGAGGCCTGGATAAAGTGAATGTGGAGAAGGTGTTTCCACTAGTAGGAAAGACGGGGTCATGAGAGCACAACCTCAGAGTGAAAGGATGATCCTTTAGAACTGAGATGAGGAGGAAATTTTTCAGCCAGAGGGCGGTGAATCTGTGGAACTCATTGTCACAGAGGGTGGTGGACGTATTTAAGACAGAGATAGATAGGTTCTTGATTATTAAGAGGATCAAGGGTTACAGGGAGAAGGCACGAGAATGGGGTTGAGAAACATATCACCCATGATCGAATGATGGAGTAGGCTCAACAGGCTGAATGGCCTAATTCTGCTTCTATACATTAACTCTGTTCCTCTCTCCATAGATCCTGCCAGACCTGCTGACTTTATCCAGCTCTCTCTGTTTTTGTTTATTTCAGTAATACCCTCAATACCTCACATTCGGGCTAAGGAAATGATTACTATTACTGCCTCACTTCTGACCAACACCTCCAGCCAGCAGTCAGGCAGAACTTGCGAGATTTTATTTCTCCCTCCGACACATTAGCACTGATACGCTAAACAGCAGGGACAAGGCCATGTACCAGCATGTTGATCAGACATTGTGGTGTTAATCATGCACGATGCGCTCTGTTCAGAATCTCAAGTTAATTTCTTAGCTCACTCTAGTGGAAATGGTTCAGGCGCTGCGAAACCCAATGGCAGACACAGTCATTTAAGTTGAGCTTTCACTTAATGTAAGAGCGCAAGTAATCTGTACAAAGTAAGAATGGAAATTGTGTGGTGCTGATTTACAGACATTTCCCCTTCTGCTAGTCGCATTACTTTCAAACCAAAACAGGTAAAGCTTTTCAGATTTTTGAGACAGCCATTTTGTGATGAGAACAAAAATAACCGGGTTCCATTTCCTTCGGTTAAAGTGAAAAACTCAGCTAAGGTGCCTATTGTTTCTTTCTCAGGTTATAGTTTAACAAAAAGAATGACGCTATTTACTGTTCATTACCATCCAATAGCAACAAATACCAGGCCTTTCCCGACCCTGAATTCTCATGTTTAAAAAGAAAAGGTCAGCACAAAGGTGATTTCCAAAGTGTCAGTGTTGTGCTCTAGCCTTGACATGTTTTTTGTGGACAGTTCCCAAATGATTTTGGACATATTTGCAAAGTTCTAATGCCCACACATTACTAATGAACTCTCTCTCACCATGAGACAACAAACATATCTTTCATCAGACCCTTCTCTCTATTACAAACCACCCGAATCCCACTGAGATACCAACAGATCTAAATTGAGCAACAGACACCCAGTGTGAAGTTTGCATCATCAATAACTTTAGAATAATCAAAAATGTTGAACCGAAAAGGGAGATGGATGACCAGTTTTGAACTGCACATGAACACACACACACACACACACACACACACACACACACACACACACACACACACACACACACACACGTTCTCTCTCTCACCTTGCTTTGCTCACTGCAGTATCCTGGAAATTAACCTTCAGCTCCCAGAAACTGCAGAAAGCAAACCGAAAAAGCTACGGACGCTGTAAATCAGGAGTAAAATCAGAAGTTGCTGGAAGAGCTCAGCAAGACTGGCAGCACCTGTGAAGATAAAATCAGAGTTAATGACTCGGGTTGGGTGACCCTTCCTCAGAAACTGCAGGTTGCTCCTGGCCACCCCCAAGCCAGCCTGAGGGGTTGAGTATTGAAAAGTTTCCTTCTTTCAGCTTCTTCCTCTTAATTTCTGTCTCCTTTTATTCTTGGGTTCTCTCTACGATTTGAGTGAAAAGTAGCCCCCAAGTATTTTCCTTCCTTCTCAGTTATTCATGAGCCCAAGGGATGGGGTGAAATGATCACTCTGTTAAAGTGTGGAGTGCATTCAGGACCATTAGTCTGATCCAATCATTTTCATCTCCATCCTTCAGTCTGTTGATGTAATTGGTGAGTTGTTGATATTTTAAATTTCCCAAATAAATGACGCATTTGTCAAAGCCATTGCAATTTTCCTTTTTCAGAAAGTATATTTATTGCATTGTTTGAACTGCATCAAGTTTTAAAAATCAATTTTTAGACACCACAGAATAATCATATCATAGAATCTTCCTCAATGAATCTCCAAACGATATCCCGTCCTATCCCTATAATCCTGCATTTCCCAGGGCCAATCCACCTGACCGGCACATCTTGGGCTGTGAGAGGAAACCAAAGCACCCAGAAGAAACCCACACAGATACAGGGAGAATGTGCAAACTCCACACAGACCATTAGCTGAGGTTGGAATCAAACCTGGTGCTGTGAGACAGCAGTGCTAGCCACCGAGCCACCCTGATAGAACGACAGAATGGCTACAACACAGGCAGAGACATTTCTGCCCATTGGGTCTGCTAGCCTTCAGATGGAGTAATTCACCAAGACTCACTCCTAGACATTTTCCCGACAAGCTTATAAATGATCCTTTCCAGGAAAATGATCCAATTCCATACAGAAATCCTTGGTTGAACCTGTTTCTACGACAGTCTCCAACTGTACAGTTCAGGTTTTAACCACTCGCTGTGTGAAAATGTTTTGCCACTCAATAGTGTGGGCGCATGCCCAGTCGAAGGGGCTGCTCTTCACATGTCATGATAAACCAGGTCCTGTCTACATCAAGCACATATATCAAACAAACAGTTTCTGGGAATAACATGCCCTGGCCAGTGTCCTCATCTAGACATACTCAAAATATTCCAGAACATAAGAACATAAGGAATGGGAGCAGGAGTAGGCCATCTGGCCCATTCAGCCTGCTTCATCATTCAACAAGGACATGGCTGATCTTTTTGTGAATTCAGGCCCACTTACCCGCTTGCTTACCATAACTCTTAATTCCTTTACTGTTCAAAAATTTGTCTGTATTTGTCTTAAAAACATTCAATAAGGGCAGCGTCAACTGCTTCACTGGGCAGGCAGTTACACAGACTCACAACCCTTCGGGTGAAGAAGTTCTTCCTCAACTCAGTCCTAAACCTGCTCCCCCTCATTTTAAGGCTATGCCCCCCTAGTTCTAGTACCACCCACCAATGGAAACAACCTCCCTGCTTCTATCTTATCTTTTCCCTTGATAATTTTATAAGCTCTATCAAATTCATCCTTTATTCTTCGAATTAAGGTGCAACAATTTAAAGACTGAGATGAGGAGGAATTTCTTCTCTGGGGGTCTATGAGTCTTTGGAACCCCCTGCCACAGACAGCCGCGGGGCCAGAGTCCATGTGTATATTTAAGGTTGAGATAGATAGATGCTTGATCAGTCAGGGAATCAAGGCTTACAGGGAAAGGGCAGGAAAGTGGACAAGAAGAATATTGGGTCAGCCACGTTCCTATTGATTGGAGCAGCAGACTCAAGGGGCTGAACAGCCTTCGTCGTTCCTATTTCTTATGCTCTTACCCCTTGACAATATGGGGATTAAGGCAGGAAAGTGTAGTTGAGGTGGAAGCTTCATAATAGAGCAGTATCAATAGGGTGATGAGAGATAACAAGGTGTGGAGCTGGATTAACACTGCAGGCTAAGCAGCATCATCGCAGCAGGAAAGCTGACGTTTCGGGATGAACCACTCTTGCTTCAAATAATGATTTAATCAGTATCCGATAGATCATGAAATCTTCACCATTTGTGGGAGCTGGCTGTGTACAAAGTGGCTATCTGTGTCCAAATAGCTTCATTTCCTTATATTTTAATAACGGCAACACTTCAGAAATACCGGCTGACCGGACAGTGGTTCAGGGCACCCTGAGGAATTTATAGAGATAACCTAACTGAAAACAGTTCTGAAGAAAGGTCACTGAACCTGAAACATTAACTCTGATTTCTCTCCACAGATGCTGACAGACCTGTTGAAAATTTCCAGAAATTTCTGTTTTTGTTTCTGATTTGCAGAATCAGCTGTTATGTTTTCAGTTTTTTTCTTCCCTAACTGAATAAAGATCATCTCATGTTCCTGTTTCTTAAGACCTACTTTTCACAACAGAAGTTACTCAGTATTCTACAAGTGGCCAAACATGTTCAAACTACCCTTGTTTACAGATTGGAAGATTATCAGCACTGTCAAGTTAGAGCAAACTTTTTTTTTAAGTCACACAAGATTTACTAGTTCTTTGCCCTTGATTAATGGATTCTGCGATTGCATCTACAATTTTTACAGTCTAACGTCTAGCACATTCACCCATCAATTTGTCGTATGATCAACTCTAATGGTTAGCCTTTGGCCTGTCATGTAGATCCTACAATGGATCGACAAATCCAGAGTCAGAATTATGAGTTTCAACTCAGAATGTGGCTTTTGGGGACTGCTGTGTAGATCAGATGCAATCATTGCTATATTAGGTGGCAAACAGTTTAGAAGTGGCCAAATTTTAGCAAACCGAATGGCCCATTCCTGCCCCTATGTCTTATGTTCCTATAATTATTAGGCAACGAAGGGGGAAAGGCAGGAAAGGGAGTTGAAGGCGATTACATCTGCTATGATCTTGTTGAATGGAAGTTTGGACTCGATGGCTCGAATGGTCTAATTCTGCTCCAACTTATGGTGCAAGTTGTGAGAAAGTCCTTGCCCTTCAGGCATGCGTTAATGTTAAAATTTGATGAGCACTGTATTGATAAAAGAGAGGATTTACATTGCTTATATTATGGTCGGTTCTCCATTTCAGAGGCACTGTCAATCCTCTGACTGAGTCACAGGAGAGCACAGATCAGCGACCCGTTCAGAGTCGGTTCATTTCCCCAACACTGAAAGCATGTCAGCACAAAGGGAGAGCAGGACACAATAGAATAATCAATACTGATCATGTTTGTTTGTCCTTTAACTTTTTATTCGGCAAGCGAGCTGAGAATAACAATCCATGAGGGAGTGCTCACGTTAGGTCAGCTCTCAAACTGATTACCTGATATTATAAGAGTTTTGTTCACAAGGCCAGGGGCTGAAGGGGTTAAAGTAACAAGATGGGAAAATGCCATTCTGGTACACTTCACCAATAATTTAACTGAATGACAGAACAAGCTCGAAAGGCTGAATGATTTCCTGCTGTACTTTGAACTCTTGGCTCAGGCTTGTCTGAAAACATAACCTAATTTCCTGAGGACTGGTTGGAAAGGCTTGAATACCTCAAGATGTGTGCAACAGGTTAGCTTTCCACTTCATTATTTCTCAATCAGGAAAAGAATTCTGCAAACTGCACTGGCTCACCCTCTCTCAACTTGGCACAGGCCAGCCGAAGGCTGCTTCTTGACAAGTGCTAACGCTTCTTGCACAAATCAAAACGATCAGATTTCTTCATCCATCAACTGGCAAAGGACATGTCTCCTGGCATCAGCATCGACAACTCTGATGAGCTAATCCTGGCACGGTCTGAATGGCACAGTGTCCATGTGCCAGCGACTGATGGTATTATGATACCGTGCTAAAGCAGCTTGTTATGACCGCGATCTCACTGGAGCAAAACGCCCAGCACTGACTCTATGAACTCCGCGCTGCAGCATGGCTCTGCATTCTGATAAGCAGAAGACCAAAGTGGTTAGGGACAGAGAAGCATTGCACTATGAGCTAGAATCAAACTTCTCCCAGACCCTGAATCTCTTTTTGATCGGTTCAATCCCAATTATGGTCACACAGCAACTTGCATCAATACAGTGCCATGCAAGTTGTAAAAATGCCCTGAGGCACTCCACAGACGAGTAGTCAGACAGAATTCACATCCAGCCATGTCAGAGAGGTCCAGAGGTTAAAGAGGCTGTTTTTAAGATTGTTTCTAAAAGGAGAAGTGGAGAGGTTTAACAATTGAATTCTGGAACTTCTCACCGAATTGTGGGAATATCCCCTCAGCACAGCGCTGACAAGTCCGCAAGGTATTTTCTGTTCATATTGCAGATTTTCTTTTAAGATCTTTTCTTTTTCTTTGAAGTAGACTTGATTTCTACTGTACACAGATCACCCTTTTTTTTGCAAAATAAACCTGGGATCTATCTCAACTGGAGGTATTGCATTTGCCCAGACACTTCAGCTCTAGTGGAAACACAACTGTTCAGAAAAGATAACAAAGTGTGAGGGTGGATGAACACAGCAGGGCAAGCAGCATCTCAGGAGCACAAAAGCTGACGTTTTGGGCCTCGACCCTTCATCAGAGAGGGGGATGGGGAGAGGGTTCTGAAATAAATAGGGAGAGAGGGGGAGGCGGACCGAAGGCGGATTGTCCTCCTAAGATGCTGCTTGGCCTACTGTGTTCATCCAGCCCCACACTTTGTTATCCCGGATTCTCCAGCATCTGCAGTTCCCATTATCTCCATTCTGGGACAGTTAGGGATGAGCTAAGATTGCTGACCTTGACAGCAATGCCCACATCCCATGAAAGATTAAAAGCCCTTCACCTTCCCACACTCCCTTGTATCTCTTAAATTCGTTAGTACCTAAAGATCCATCAACCTCTGTCTTGACCACAATCAGTGACTGAGCATCGACACCTCTCTGGCATCACAGTTTCCAAAATCCCACAACCTACTGCGTGAAGAGAATTTTCCTTTCATCCAATCTAAATGGTCAACCCCTTACTCTGAGATGGTGGCCTCATGTCTGAGACTATTCTGTGAGGGGAAACAGTTTCTCAGTGCATTCCTTATATATTTGACTAGATTTAATGAGATCAGGAATCCCTCCACTAAAACCCCAAGGTATATCATCCAAGTCTACTCAACCTCTCTTCATACTAACATTCATTCATCCCAAGAGTAATGCTAATGAGCTTTTGTTGTACTCTCTCTCAGAAGCTGAATGGCCTACTTCTGCTGCTATGTCTTATAGTCTTATAGGAACAAAATAAATATTTCAGTAGGGAGCCTAAAACTGCACATAGAGCTTCAGGTGTATCTCACCAATGTCCTGCTTAATTGTGTAAACATTTCTTTACAATAAAACAAAGAACTGAGGATGCTGGAAATCTGAAACAAATGAAAATAGAAATTGCTAGAGAAATTCAGCAGATCTGGCAGCATCTGTGAAGAGAGAAACAGAGTTAATGTCTCAAATCCTGTGAGCCTTCTTCAGACACTTTTCTTTCCATTAATACTACTGGACCTGATGGGTTTCTCCAGCAACTGCTCTTTTTGTTTTTCTAAGCCTTCTTGATACTGCAACTTCTACTGTACTGTAAACTATTTAGTTTTCTAATTCCTCACCTGTGCTTTCTCTTTCTCTGAATCATAACAAGATGACCAAAGTCCTTTTGAATTCAAATGCATCAGATTGAAATAAGAACAGAATATCATCACAGAGACCGAACAATGCTGCTTGGAATTGTAGTAAAAAGAAACGGTCAAAATGCACAGGGAAGACAATGCATCTTCGAAAAATTCCCTATTATAGAAATTGTCCCAAAAAAATCCAATCCAAACATGCATCTGGAGAGAACATCTTGCCCAGTGGGGTCAAGTATAGATATATCATGGAAATAATCTGTAACTATCAAGAAAAGGAATCTGAATGTTATCAGGATTATGTCAATGCTAAATTCAAATTGCTCTTGTTGGTTATTATAAATATAAGATGAAACAGATCTAACTTCCCTGTCTTGTGTGTACTGAAACAATGCAGTAACACCTACCCCATCGCCTATTCCACAACAATCAAAACACACCCTTACACATTGCATTCCAACTTGCTCTCTGAATCAAGAAATCAGCACTAGTATAGAATCGTAGAATCTTAGAATCAAACAGTACACAAGAGGCCTTTCAGCATATCCAACAGCACCACCAAAAATTCACTATCACTAACACCAGCCCCACTTTTCCAGGAATTGGCCTACAGCCTTAACGTTACGACATTTCAACTGCATATCCAAGTACAAAATAATGATTGTGAGGCTTCCTACCTCAAGTACCCTCCCAGGCAGTGCATTCCAGTCATTCCCCATCCTGTGGGTTAAAAGATGTTTCCTCAAATCCCCTCTAAATCTACTGCCTTTCATTTTAAAAGTATATCTCTTGCTATTGCCCCTTCAACTAAGGGAGGCAATGGCCTAATAGGATTATCACTGGACTGTTAATCCAGAGACCCGGGTAATATTTTGGGAACATGGGTTCGAATCCTGCCATGGCAGGTGGTGGAATTTGAATTCAATAAAAATATGTGGAATTAAGAGTCTAATGGCCATGAATCCATTGCTGATTGTTTGGGGAAAAATACATCTGGTTCAGTAATGTGCTTTACATTACTGAAGGAAACTGCCATCCTTACTCAAGTGGGCAATTAAGGATTGGAAAGAGTGACACACAAGAAAAACGAAGGGGAACAGCAACCTTCTATCCACCCTGAACACGCAAATCTCCAAATCTTACACATATCAGTGTAACTTTCTCTCACAGAGGCTTATCCAGCTTCTCTTCATGACTGAAGTCCCCCAACCCAGGCCTTGCTTCCCCTTTTTTAAGAACTGTGCCAGCCTTTGAATGATGTCACACATGAGTCTAACATAAGATCAATCCGTACTGACTTGAGCTTTGATTTTTCATTTCCTGTTGTTTCAAATTTACAAACATGTTTTCTGTCAATAGTGATAGCAGTCTTTCCAGTCAATAGGAATGATTTTCTCTTTCGTGACCTGGTTTGTGTGGCCATCAGTCATCTGGATTCCCCACCTGTCATAAAATATCACCCAATTTCATCCAATTATTTAAAAAGAAATTTCCATTTACTGCCATAATGGGCTACAGCAGCCAGACCTTCATTCATAGGAACAGGGGAATAATCCCTTGTTAAGTCTCATTACTGATCAGTGACCTAAACACTAGTTAACAAAAGCTTGTCGACCTTGAATTTTTAACAACTGGTTCTAACACAATTGGAGTCACCATCTTGCAGCACTTCATCAATGCGATTCTCAATCTCACTCTTTGAAACATCAATCTTTTGACTCTGCCCTCTAGTGCTAAGGCTCAACAAACTAACCGAAAGATTTTCACCCAAGCTACACTGTCTGTACCCCTTCATATATTGAATCTAATCCTTAATTCTTGGAATGATCTTTTAGGGATATTTTAATATTCTGTCACAACAGAGATTCATTTCAGTTTGAAACTTTGATCTTTAATTGGACAACTGCCAGGGACAAACATTTACTAATATCAGAATGCCTGATTTACCCAAGTATATCAATATCATTGCAGCAACATATCCATTGGGCAATTCAACTCACTCATCACTCTCTCTCTCTCTCTCTCTCTCTCTCTCTCACACACACACACACACACACACACACACACACACACACACATTCACTTAAACACACACACACACACACACTATCATACACACACTCACTTTCACTTAAGCACACACACATGCTCACTTTCACTTACACACACATACACACACACATTCTCATACACACACACACACGCTCACTTACACACATACACACACACTCATACATTCTCACACACACACACACACACACACACATTCTCACACGCACACTTACACACACACACATATGCTCACTTACACACACACACGCTCACTTACACACACTCACTCACTCACACACACACACCCCCACGTGTATGCACACACAGACACATGCGCGTGCACACACACATGCACACGCACACACACGTGCACGCACACACACATGCATACACACACACACACACACATGCATACACCTACACACACAAATAAATAGTTCTGTTACAGTTGAAACAAACTTTGATTGCTCTAAATAATGATTTATTCAAAAGAATTACTTTCAAGGGGTGAAATTATACTTTTTTAAAGACAGTAAAAGCTCACCTTTACCAATTGAGCCTTTTGTGTGCTACTTCAGTTTGAAACAGATGTCATTGGCTCGGCTTTGCTCTGAAGAGAGCGTTGCGTTGTACTGAGCTGCCTGTTAGAAAGGAAGGGCCAGTAACATGTCGCACGTGCGACAAATGCTGGACTTGCCAGCAATCCCAACCTCCCAATAATGAGCATGGAATAAACGCCAAGAGCCTAAATTTGAGGGCGAGATCCCAAATCTGCCCACGAGACTGCAGTCCCCTTTGAGCTACTAATTCTTCGCCTTCATCTTGAGCTGGGAAAGCCGTACTCTCAGGCAGACCCTCATAAACGGTGATTAACATTGCTGGAGGGGGTGGTAAAGGAGGTCTGTTTCTGGCACCATGGACTCAATCAAAAGCTTTACAGTAACAACAGCATTTTTAAAAAGTGCAATAATTTAGAAACTGCACTTTGCAACATGAAATATTAGTGAGAGATCATTTTGTTTCTGCTCATTTACAATTGTTTCTTCAGGTTATTTCTGAAATGTGATTGGAGAGGAAAGAAAAGAAGAAACAAGGGAAAAGCCAAGGCATTGAAACTCAATATATATTCAACCAGAGATAGTAGTAACTGCAGATGCTGGAAAATCTGAGATAACAAGGTGTAGAGCTGGATAAACACAGCAGGCCAAGCAGCATCAGAGGAGCAGGAAGGCTGATGTTTTGGGGCTGGGCCCTTTTCTGAAGAAGGATCCAGACTCGAAACGTTGGCTTTTCTGCTCCTCTGATGCTGCTTGGCCTTCTGTGTTCATCCAGCTCTACAACTTGTCATCTCACATATTCAACCACATGCTCTCCTGTGAAACAAGTAAGCAGGATGAAGCAGGAAATGGGATTATTTACAGGTAACAGGAATTGGTTGCCTGGAAACAAGGAAGTTGGTTTCAGGCATGAAGTGACAGAACAGGTGCAGCATGGTGTAAAATTCCATCCCAACGGGAACAGTATCATCAATGTTTCCCCTCTTCCCTCCTTCCTCACTCATGGGAGACACGTTCAACTCCCAAGTGACCTGACAAATGCATGTCTCCAACAAAAAACATCAGGATTTAGAAATCAGTCCAACTTCTCACATCATGGACCTCCCTGAAGTGAGGGGGCAAAGTATGTCACATCCTGCTCTTTTTATCAACAGGATTTCAGGAAGAGTCCAGAACCAACATTTACCCAAAGTGCGCAAGTCACCACCAAAGACAAGAACCCACTCTACAGCTAAACACATCACTTCAGCTTCATGTGGCATTTATGTCCTCCTTCCCTCCTGTTGCTCACCAAAATGTTTCGGTGCTATGACGGGTGCCATAGAAATGCAGATCATCGTGGGCGAGGCAGAAGAATGTTGAAGCAGTACAGGGCTCCATCGTGGTTGCTGATAGGTCTCAGGAAGGAGCTGGACCCTGTTATTGGGTGGGGGTGTGGTCACTTTATATAAAAAGTTGGACTTCTGAATAAATCCAATAAATGTGCTCTCCTACACTGGTTACAACTGTCTAAGAACAGAGGGAAACTCTTACAAGTTCTTCGCCCTTAATCAGATGACATTATTATTGTTTCTGAGGCTATTACATGGTGAAGGGTGAGTAGTGGGTATCTGTACCACATACAGAATGCAGCTCCACCAGCTAATAGGTGATGCCCACTGTCCAATAGCTAGCTACAGCCTATAACCTCATCTATACTTCCTGCTGCCTCAGGAAAGCAACCAACATCATCAAAGACCCCTCCCACCCTTGGTATACTTTTTTCCGGCCTCTTCAGTCAGGCAGAAAATACAGAAGTTGGTATGCATGTACAAGCAGATTCAAGAACAGCTTCTTCCCTGCTGTTATCAGACTTTTGAAAGGACCTCTTTAATGTTAATCTTGGATCTCTCTCTGCACCTCCTTGGCAGAAATAACACTCTATCTTGCACTCTGTTGTTACCCCGATGCACTTTGTACAGTGCAATCTGTCTGTAAAGTGCGTAAGATAGTACTTTTCACAGTAACTCGGTACCTATGACAGTAGTAAATCAAATCAAATTAGCAACCTGATCTATAGCTATCTTGGTGTTTAAAGACTAGGGACCCTCAGATACAAAGCTGTCTAACTGGGGTAGACATCGCAGCCTAGAAGAATTCTATGCTACGAGCAACAAGTCAGCAGGACCAGCTGGGGAAACTCAACAGGGTCTGCCAACGTTTGTGGAGACAGAAACAGAGATTGCACTTTGAACCTGATATGATTCTTCTTCAGAAATGTCCTGAAGAAGGGTCACTGGACTAAAGGCATCCAGTGAGGCTTATTCCAAACAGAAAAGAGAAAACATTGAGCCAAAGGCTGGAAAGGGTGGTGTTAGGGCTGAATGAACTACAATCTGAGCAACAGTACTGAATATAGATAATCAGGAGCATCCCTACCTGTGGCAACACAATTTCTCACAAAAGTATAAGCTTCTTTCCCTTTGTATTCATTCATCAGGACACAGGCCTCATTGCCATGACCAATACTTATTCCTCACCTCTATCTGGTGATGACAGTGAACCCCCCATCTTTGTTAAGTTACTGCAGGCCCAAATACATGCAGAATGCTGTTAAACAGCAACTTCCCAGAGAAATTGCATGTGGGGTTCCTCTGTCCCTGCCCCTCTTGTCCTTTCAGGTGTGAGAGGTCACATACCTGGAAGGTGCTGTCCAAAGAACCATGGTGACTTGTTGTACCGTATCTCATATGTGTCACATGTGGCATGAAAGTGAGAATTGTTCTGCCCTTTAGGTGAATTAGTCATGCATGATTACAGCCACTGAAACTGCCCACAGCAACACACTTTCCTGCTGCTGGTCTTATAGAAACGAATCATATCCTGGGTATTGTAAGTTTGACTCATTCAAGTGCATTCTGAGCAAGTTTGATAAAATTATCCAATGTGTTGAAATGCTTCATCTTTTGGGATAAGAAAGGAAAGCTCAATATTTTAACAAGCTTGGTCCATGGTTACATTTTTACACAAAATTACAGGTTTCAGATCGGAGCACCACACATCCCAGGCAGAATGAAGATGATATGGGGTAATTACTCAAATTAGTCACACCTGGATATACTTGGAATCAACTCCTGTAAATGACTGGAATTGATTTAGAAGCACAATATTTGTGTTGCAAAATTACTCAAAGTGCTCTTTGCTGATGAAAGTGCTCGGCTGTGTATGACAGCTCTGGTTTCCTAGAACTTTACATTGGATATTCAGAGACTTACAAACTTGAGCTTTGTTAATTTAACTTCAAACCACAAATCCCACTCCCATGCCAGGAGAATCAACATTCACAACAAAATCTACAAGAATAAAATAAAAACAATCATGACAAGATACAGCCTTATCTGATTACAATGGCATTGCTCAGACATCAGTAAATCACTGCAGTGTCAAGAAAAGAACGGCAGATGCTGAAGATCTGAAATAAAAACAGGAATTGCTGGAGAAAATCAGCAGATCTGGCAGCTCTGTGGAGAGAAAACAGGTCCAGTGACCGGACTGGAATTCTGAAGAATGGTTATTAGGCTCAAAACATTAATTCTCTCACTCACTCAACAGATGCTGCCAAACCTGCTGAGTTTCTCCAGCAATTTCTGCTTTCATTGCAGTTGCAAGTCAATCTTATTGGATAACGACAGCATGAAACCATCAATGAAGACTGTCAGTGCAATGATGGATAGGATACTCGACCTGTTTCAACTCATGTGTCAATGTGCACAAGCTCTACCTATGACTGTTAAGCTCTTGACTGAGTTCTCACGTTCTGACACTTGGGAAACTTTTTTTGTCATTGAATGTGACTCTGGCATTCAACAGACAAAGCAGTTTGCTCTCCAAGTTCACTGAACAGCACCCTGATTATAAGAATAATAGTTTTGGGAGGAGAAATGGGACGTTCTTTCGATGAAAGAGAGAATACAAAAGAATTGAAGAGTGAGTCAGTGCTAAGGGATGATGCTAGTTGTGAGTACAAAGTAGATTAGACTGAAAATCACATCAGGTTGATTCAAACCAGTAGTTCACACTGCTTACATTTTCAATGGCAATTCCAATAAACTCCATTCATTTTAACACAACTAAATATTGAGCAGGATCCATTACAGGCAGCTGAACTATCACTGAATATGCCTGGTTGGTTGTACATTGACATCCAACACAGCTGGTTTATGAGAAAGTACCAGTTCACAGAATTATTACGAGGAAGCCACTCAGCCCATTAAGCCTGCAAAGGTTAAATGCCAAGATAGAGCCTTTTCCCCATATCCCTGCGCACAATTTCTACCCAAATGACCATCCAATGCCTCCTTAAATGCCTCAGTTGGACCTGCCTCCATCACATTTCCAGGCACTGTGTCCAGACCCTAATTACTCACAGGGTGAACAAAAATGTTTTCTCACGTCACCTTGCTCTGTTTGCACATCATGTTAAATCTATGCACTTATGTCATTTCTTCTTTTACAAGGGAACAGCTTTGCCCTATCTCCGCGGTTCAGCTCCCTGCTGATTTTGAAAACTTCCATCAAATTTTCTCTCAGCCTTCTTCTTGCCAAGGAGAACAGTCCCAATATCTTCAGTCTAGAAGCTGGTCATTGAGTTTGTCCTGTGGGACAGTTCGTCCTGGAGAAGCCTTCACCCACCCACTGGAGGTCAAGCCACTTGGCTCCAAGTCACTTGTAGCAGCAGCTTTCTTTAGGCAACAGCAAGATGTTAACAGAGGGCTGATAGCCCAGTATATTACTGTCGGATTGTTAATCCAGGCATCCAGCTAATGTTTTGGGTACCAAGGTCTGAATCACACAATGGCAGATGGTGGAATTTGGATTCAATTTAAAAAAATCCAGAATTAAGAGTCTCATGATGACTACTGTCAATTGTTGGAGAAACCCATCTGGTTTACTGATGTCCTTTAGGGAAGGAAATCTTTGCCTGGTTTGGCCTACGTGTAGTTCCAGACCTACATCAGTGTAGTTGACTCTTAACTGACCGCTGGTCAATGAGGGATGGCCAATAAATACTGATCTAGCCAGCAACAGCCACATGCTGCAGATAAAAAAAAGCAATAATGTTCTCAATTTCACAGCCACCTCTATCTCACAAGTAAGCATGAGAAACCAATAAGCACCTCTTAAACGTTGCTCTGCAGTATCTAAGCACAACTCTCACTGATGTAGACATGTATCTGAGGAGAGGGCAGAAGAGAAACAGAGAACAGGGAACAAATAAATTCTAATCAACCTGTAAAAATTGAACAAGTGAAACAGAAAGTCACCACTGGTTCACAGGGTGATCTGGGATAGAGAAGGGCGTACTAAATGACCTCACTTAGGGTGAGTAAATCCAACACCAGGCAGCAATTCAGTCTTCTTGCTCTCATCTACCATCACCGCTCAATTGGAATCCAGTGATGCACTACCAGATTATAATCCGTATTAATTCTCCTTCTGGTACTGTACATTAGAATTGGCAGCAAACATCAAATTCAAATACCCTGAAACCTACATTAACCAAGAAACAAGAGAAGTTCAAAAGCCTAAAAGACTTTTACTGCATGTTTTAAAACAATGATGCTGCAACCATGTTTGGAGTTACATCAACTGCCGCTCAAATGTTTTCATGCATCACCGGTGATCCTGTCTATTTCTTTACTTTTTGCCACAGGCAGATTATAATCTGTATATTGCATTTTCAGTGGCTGAAACAGCAGAATACAAAAGCACTCCCAATAGAAGGACAGGAGTCTGGTGAACTGGTAAAGGTTCCTTCACTCTGTTGTCAAACACCCACCAGCTTCCACGAGCCAGCTCTGCATTCTCACCGATGTGGAGCTGTATCCTTATGAGAAACAGATGTTAAAGCGTCTTGCTTACCAACACATTACAACACATTTAGAGAAAACAAGCCCAGTGCAGCATCAACATATGGACTGGAGTCCACATCCTCATTAGCCGCTCACTGTGCAAACCTGTTAACTGGGACACCCTGGTGTATATTCAATCATCCCATTTATCAAATCCCATGTAGTAGGCCCTGCACATCTATACAGATCCTCACTTACTCTGTTCCAAATGCCCCAGATGAAGAATAACTCCTTTAAATGCTGTTCCCTTTCGAATAATTGATGGTGTGAGGCAAGCATTTTAACAAGGCATAGGCAGGAAGTCCTCCAGTTAAATCAAAAGCTTCACACCTTTGTTAATACCAAACAATACACAGCCAGTTAGAACTTTGTTACAGGCTTCAGTTTGGACCTGAGTTAGCCCAGTCACACAATCACCCTCCAGTCTGCTGGCTCCTTCCAGTCAGGCATGAGGATGGAAATGACTTTGTTTTTATGTGTTCTTTAAAGGGCTGCTGTTCAGAACTCTTGTTTCTCTATTTTTCCAACTTATTGCTGAGCTTTTTATTTCTTCATTTTTCCTTTTTTTTAAACCTAAGAATTTGCATGTAAGCATCTGTTCCTGGGTACCTTGGTGCGCAAGATTGTGCCATAAGTGGTGATCTGTAAACTTTTCACTCTACTAATGTGACAACAAAGCTTATTCTAAATGCTACATGGGACATGGACGGCAGAATTATCTGTCGCCTGCCCTTATTGCCATTGGACTAATAGGCTCTCAATGCTATTTCACACGGACAGTTAGGAGTTTGATTTGGTCTGGAGTCACATGTAGCCACAGCAGAGCACAGATTTCCTTCCCTATAGAATACTGGTGAACCAGAAGGGTTTTTTTGCAACAATAGTTACATGAGACTAGCTTCTTTCATAACTCCAGACTTTTTTAGGAATTGAGTTCCAATCTTATCATCTGCCACATGTGGGATACAAGCCCATTCCCCCAGAGCATCAGCCTGGATTGCTAAATTATTAGGGAAGTTACCACCACACCACCATCTCCCAGTCAGTGACCTGTGTATACTATGTATGGAACACTCAAATAAAATTCTAGTCATCCACTTGACTTGATTTAATCACAGAACACTCTCTGAAGCACCAGAAGTGAACCTG